>NW_006800513.1:114865-146941 GCF_000485575.1 Poecilia formosa
GTCTTTTCTACCAGTCATGGTAACTCAAAGCGGAAAAAAGTGAGCCGCATTTGCTCCTGGAGATGTGACGTCAACGCCTTAGGTGCAAAGAGCCCATTGTATGATAGTTAGGAATTGTTTGGACTGTTAGTAATTGTTTGATAGTTAGAAATTGTTTGGACTGTTAGTAATTGTTAAGACTGTTAGGAATTGTTAGGACTGTTAGGAATTGTTTGATAGTTAAGAATTGTTTGGAGTCTTAGGAAATGTTTGATAGTTACGAATTGTTAGGACTGTTAGGAATTGTTTGATAGTTAGGAATTGTTAGGACTGTTAGGAATTGTTAGATAGTTAGGAATTGTTAGGACTGGTAGGAATTGTTAGGACTGTTAGGAATTGTTTGGACTGTTAGGAATGGTTTGGACTGTTAGGAATTGTTTGATAGATAGGAATTGTTTGATAGGAATTGTTTGGACTGTTAGGAATTGTTTGATAGATAGGAATTGTTTGATAGGAATGGTTTGGACTGTTAGGAATTGTTTGATAGATAGGAATTGTTTGATAGGAATTGTTTGGACTGTTAGGAATTGTTAAGACTGTTAGGAATTGTTTGGACTGTTAGGAATTCTTAGGACTGTTAGGAATTGTTTGATAGTTAGGAATTGTTTGATAGTTAGGAATTGTTAGGANTTAGGACTGTTAGGAATTGTTTGATAGTTAGGAATTGTTTGATAGTTAGGAATTGTTAGGACTACTAGGAATTGCTAAGACAGGAATTGCTAGGGATTGTTTGGACAGTTAGGATTCTTGTAGGTTAGTTAGAAATTGTTTAGTGCCCCTTTCCACATTTTACCTGAAGAATTTAGGAATGAACTATGATCCTCTGATCCAAAGTGAAGAAATGAATAAGTGCTTGAGTTTATTCACTTCCAGGTTTTCCTCCCACCCTGACCTTAGAGCTAAACTTTGGATCGGATGTTTGTCCTCTGAACCAGCAGCAGGTAAAGGGCTGAACTGGAGGTATTTAAGCGTCCAGGTGTCTCCTTACAGACTGTTGACTTGAAGCTGATGAATGTCTGCAGCGTCACATGGAGCGTGATGTGTGGCCACCTGCTCAGGCTGGCCTCCCTCCTCAGAACAAAATGTTCTGGTTCCTACAGAACCGCGCCCTCTCACCGGCCCCAGCTGGCACAGGCCCACCGGACATATGCTCTGATCTGGGACTCAGCTGCCATCGTTCCCTCCTGGAGCAGGAATTGTTTTCATAATTTTCTTTGGAATAATGCTGGGGTCTTCAGGCAGGAGGTGTGAATGTGTCAATCCAGAGCTTCAGGGAGTCAGCAGCTGAATTTCATCTGGTGATGAACATTTGGGGCCAGAAAGGGCCATCCGGTATCTTTGGAGTTGGCACGTTGTGTAAAACATAAATGTATTATGTTTTATAATTCTTCAATTGAAATGACTACAAAGACAAGATATTTACTTCACCACTGTTACATCACCTTTCCTTTTAACAACACTCGGTAAGCGTTTGGGAACTGACAACACCAACTGCAGAAGATCTTTCCATTCTTGCTTGATTTATAACTTGAGTTGGTGAACAGTCCCGAGTCTCTGTTGTCGTGTGTTGCACTTCATAATGAGTTTCATCTTCAATGGGAGACAGGTCTGGACTGCAGGTAGACTAGTCTACTATCTTAACTCTTTCACTACGAAGCCAGTTTGCTGTGCCGCATGCAGAACATGGTTTGGTATTGTCTTGCTGGAGGACGGACGTCCCTAAAAAAGACGTGGCTGGATGGCAGCATGTTGCTACCAAACAGATCTCCAGGTTACCCATCATGCCATGGGTGCAGCTGCTGATTAATCTTTAAATTAGTTTTTATCTTGATCTGAAGTTTCACAATCAGCCTTTAGGGGGCGCTAGCAGCTGTTTCCTTTACGTTCTCAGCAGGAAGGAGGCCACTGAGGGCGTGAAGTGACTACAGCTCACACTAGACTTTCTAAACCCTCGTTCAGAGGTAATTAGATGTAAATGCATTCAGCTGCCAGAGAATTAAACCCGGAGCTCCACTTCAGAGGAGCTTGGCTTCATCTCACTCTCCGACAGTCATCTGTTGGGTTTCCATTCACGTCGTCTTCAGTGGAAACTGATTTCTTGGACTGGCTCAGAAATGTTCCTGCCCAGGTCGTCTCAGTGACACATTAACCGCCTCCAGACTGAAACATCTGACTGATTTATTTAAGCACAGCTTACATTTTACCAGAACATTTAGAAATCCTCAGGTCAGGAGTCCAAACCTGAGAGGAACATCAAGACGGGAACATAAGTTACTATGAGAGGGGAACTGGATCCCAGTGACCCAGTCGGAAACACGGAGCCTCCACCTGCAGGGAGGCTCTTCTCTCAGTAATTACCTTACAGGTGTAACATCCAGTGGTGTGGAGAACTCCAGGAGCCAAGGTTGACCTTCAACCCTGGTCTTCCTTCACCAAGATTTCTGAATGTCTGAGGCCAGGAGTGACCCAGTCGGTGGTGAAAGCCTGAGACAACATCTCTCTCCTGGGTCATTGGAGGAAAACTTCTTTAAAACCATCATTTGAGCTAGTTGGGCGCCTCGACTGTTCCTCCTCCAGGTTGGAGTACAACCTTGTAGCTCTGAACAGAGAATGGCAGTCACACTTCACATCCATATTGTAACTTGCTGTGACGACTCAACAGGTCAATGTCGCATACGAAACAGTCTGAGCAGTTTGCTGTCTGACACCAAGTACGCGGTCGTAGAACTTTACCTTTTCACGGACGTCCGGTGGACTTCTGAGGATTGAAGTACACCTGAGCGTGTTGGTCGTTAGCATATATTCCCTTCGGCGACCACTGCTAGCTAAAACGCTATCTGCGCTAATGCACTAATCTTAAACATTAGTTCCACTAACTCTAAAGTGCTCGACCAACAAAGCATAAGCTAATGCTAAAGCACTAAATTCAACTCTGTTGACACCCACAACGTGTTATATTTCCCTCCACAGGGTTGGAAAATTAATTCAGGGGAAGCTAAGGGCGCTAAACCTTTCCAAAATGTGTAAAATATTAGTAGATTAGCTGAATTCCACCTCTGCTCGGTATATTTGTTGTTGATGCTGTTTGCTCTTCCATCATAAATGATAAAAAGATTTGAACACAGAATCATCGGTTTGTGAATCAACGAATGGATTCCTGGTCCGGCTTGTACCACCGCTGAGTGGTTATGAAAAACGGAGAGGAACCAGGCAGGAACCGCTAACGGAGACGGATCTGGCCAGGCCAGACCGGGTCAGAACCGGTTAAAGACACAAAGAAGAGCTTCAGCTAGCCGAAATCTGTAAACATGAAGAAATGTCTGCTTTTCATCGGCCGCAGCAGAAACACTGACCTCACAGATGAGTGTGTGAATGTTTATTACAATAAAATGTTTTTCCTGCGAGCTACCTCTGTGATTAAATGTGTAAATCTGTGAGCTTTAGGCTGAGGTCTGAGTTATGTAAGCTGAAATGTTTCCTTCCTTGTATCTCCATCCATTATGGATAAGTTTTCAGGCTTCCTCTCCATCAGGGCTGATGCCCCCCCTGCGCCCCCCCCGGCTCTCAGTGTGCTGCCAACCGAAGTATGAGAGGAAGAGGAGGAGGAAGAGGGAAACATTAACGGGAGGAGGAAGACGCAGAGGGAGGAGGCGGAGGAGCGTGTGGCCGGGATGAGAGTATTTATAGGAGGAGAGATGAGGCGGCGGCGAGGAGAGCCGGAGGATCCGACACAATAAGAGGAGACAAAGGAGGAAGAGGAGGAGGAGGAACCATGCTGCGGAGGAAGAGGAGCGTGTCCTTCGGCGGCTTCGGATGGTGAGCCTCAGCTTGTTTCATTGTTCCAGACGGGGCAAAAATGATCTAAAATGTTCACACTTTCAATGCTTTTCAGGCTGATTGCCTCATCTGCATGGCAGTGACATCACTATGACATCACAGTTTCAGCAAGATCCGTAAATGAAGCAGCTTAAATCCCTTTTCCCAACTACTTCTTTTCTGGTTGGACGCGGTTCTGCTGGGCTGCAGTTAATCAGCAACTTTCTGCTGTCAGGAACCTAAACGGGTTTGTTTCGACACAAAGAGCCCAGCAGGCGAGCAAAACCAGGACCGGCTAGAAAACGTTAATGATAGAATCTAGAGAGTGTTTATTGTGTATTTAAGGTAAAATTAGTTCACATAAATATTAACTCAGATGCTAATGTTTTACAGATGGAGAAATTTAAATATTGATTAAAGAACCAACACAGTTAAAGACAAACAGCGTCAGTCAGGAACGTCTCAATGGAAAACCTCTAATCTAAACTCACTGGATCCTATTTAGTTTATTTATTTTGCATAATTCACAAAACGTCGTACTGTTAAAAAAATCTTGTCGCCATCTTGTTTCTTTTTCCACTGGTTTAATTAACAACAAACCACCTGGGATTGAATATACAGTGAACCTCAGGAATACTTCAGACCTCCTCTAAAAACACTTTGAACTATTTATTTTAACATTTCTAACACCAAATTCACCTTCATATTAATACTCTCAGTGGAAACCATCTTAGCGCTACAGAACAAGCTAATGTCTTGTTCGGACTTCAGCCAATAAGCAACAAGGAAAATAAATGATCTTCCTGGATTGGCTGATTTGCAAACCTCAACCAATAATGTGTATATTATCAATGTATCGAAGTATAACAGTTTCCCAAGCTGCTTTTTCATTTGAATATTTAAGAAAAGCAACAAGAAAAAAAAATTCCAAGAATTTTCCACAAATTCTTCAAATAAGCAAAAAAAAATTGTAAAAAACATGTTTTTCCCAGGTTACAAGTGAAAATATAAAAGTCTAACTAGTACTTTTTATCAGTATTTAATCATTAATGACATAAGTTTCTATGTCATGCTGCAAAATTATTTCTAAGTTATTTTTGTCTTATTTAAGGCATTCTAAGATATTTGTACTAGATCATTTGTACAATGTTCTGCCCCTTACTGATCAGATAATAATTAGCCAAATCACAAGACGTCACTTTCAGTTTCATGCATCCAGCATGCCGATGTGAGTGAATCCTTGTTAGTGCGCCATAGCCTGAGACTGTTGCATTATTTCAGTTCAAATCCTGCAGTGATGGGTTAAATCCATGTGTGTTAAGTGACATCCATGGAGCAAACAGTACATCAAAATGCATAAAAATACAACAATTCAGTTCGGGAAGAAACTGAATCTGAACATTTAAACTCGTGCTGCAGCACAACCGGCTGCTGCAAGAAGTTAGAAAAGTAGGAGTTTGTAGATTTTGTTGTTACATTTTATTCAGACATTTATTATTGAGCTTAAAGTTGACCAGTTACCACCCAGAAAGGTTCCTTCAGTAACAACTCAGATCCTGTTAGAGCTGGATTATAAAGACTGTAAAAAGACAAATCAGAGCCAGAGGATTCCCTAGATAAACATCAGCACAGATGCCCCAGAGCTGATGAGGAGTCCTGATAATCAAACCTGAGAGGTTAAATCGATCCTAAGAGCCGGCCAGGGAAGCTAAGCAGAGAAATTTAATTTAATCTTCACTTCCTCAGGGACAGCAGCTGTTCAAACCAACCTGGATCTATGTGGAAAAGTTTTCACCCCCTTTATAGAGACCATTAAGCCCATTAGTGTCCAAAGTGAGTTCATTTGAGCAAACCTTTTAAAAAAAAGAAAATGTGAATTTGTCGTGTTTCCATCTTGGAGTGAATCAACCAGGCTACGCAAAGCGTCACTTTGTCAGATGTTGACGCTTTGCATGGCTGTGATAAAGAGGAAGTAGATGTTGCTAACTAGCATGGAGCATATAGAGTTCACTCCGTCATGATGGAGGTTTTTCTGAGTCTGGTGCCTCTGGTAAGGCACAGACCCACCAGTAGAGGGTGGCATTTGCTACGGCAGAACTTATTTGGTAAATATTTTCCATCTCCTCTTTAGAGCGTTAACTCTTTTCCGGATTGAGGATATAATTTCAAATCCCATCAACAGTTTCTAATGCGATGCATCAAAATGAGCATAAAAAAGGTTGATAGAAACCCGGGTAGCGTTCTGCTGAGTCCTGCTAACGACCCACTTGTTGAACCAGAGACTCTGGACCTTCCTGATTTAATCGTGTTGATGGAGTGAGGAGGGAAGCCAGAGAGAGAGAAAAAAACACAGGGAAAACATTTTAACTAAACGCCAGATTTTCTAGGTCCAAATCGAACCGAGTTTATCGAACTGTAGGTGTTTAAATGAATAATCTCAGTGTGATTTATCGTCTGACTGACGACAGAACCAGGGTTCTTCCTGGTTCTCCATCTTTAAACGGGGAACCTTCCCTCCGTCTGCCTGAACTTCAGCATCTCTGCTCTGTCAGCCTGCAGCGTCTCTTGATGCTGCAGCTGCTTCCACCTCTGTTCGCCGTCACTCTTTGGGTTTCCTGTGAGCCGTCAGCAGAGCGACCCGTGTCTGGTTCTAGATGAGAGGAGAGCAGCAGCGGCCAGGAATGTAAATCCTGTTGGTTCAGTCGATCTGTCAGAAATGGGATCAGGACACACATCGCTGAATCCTGCAGCATCATCCACGCTCCCTCACCTTCCTCCTTCCAAAAAACTTCCTCCCTCATCTTCACCTGATTTCAACTTGTTTGAGGAATCAGATGTTAATTTCTCTCCATATTTTCATCCATCCATCCAACGCTTAGACAGAGCCGGCTGATAGTTTTTGTCTTTAATAATGCAGGAGGAGCAGTTTACAGCCGCCAGCGGCCGCTCACTCCTTTCCATTCAGCCACAAAGTGTCGACTCAGCGAAGGTTCTTCATCCACTGGTTCCTGTTTTGTTCTAAGAAACAAAGCGAAGAAGCAAAACATCACCACGACATGTAAAGCCTTCAGAAACTGAAGCCTATAAATATCAACGCAGGAAGAGACAGTGGCAGAAAACTGACATTATTTTCCCAGAAGCCTCAGTTTGGGTTCGGCTGGGGTTCTGGTTTGGTTTTAATACTCCCCAGATCAGAACTGATCCCCTGCTGTAAATACTGAGAACTGCTTTCATGTAATATTAAAGGTTGAAATACCATGCTGTTAGATTCCTGTTCATCCAGATGTGGTCTATATAAAGCTGTGTTTTGGTCCGAGTTCTTAGTTAGGCTCCTTGTTTTTGTGCCGTCACTTTGGTGCACCCCTACAGGTCACAGAGAGTCCCACTGTGACTGGTCGTTCGGCCATTTTGGTAGTTTGATAGCAGAGGTACGATTATCTCACATTGCAGAAACTTTTTATTCCTAACCTGATTAAAAGTCGTGAACAACGTTGGACTTGTCCATCCAGGCCTCAGGATAGTTAGCGAGTTAGCTAACGCTAGCGCCAAGAACGTCACTGAAAGCGTTTGGATCAGAACAGAAATGAAATGAAATGAAATTTTATTCGAACATGATACAAATATAAAAATGAAATAGTGCACAGTAACAAGAAGTGCATAAAAAAGAAGAGAAAATACAGATTTTTTGTTTCAGTTAACATATCATGCTCAAAATGGGGTAGGAAGAAGTGAGAACTTATAAACTCCTACCCTACAGATAAAACACTGTCAAACTGTTAATGTAGTAACAATATTCAAAACACTCCGTACAGGTCTGTCCTAAAGGACCTAACAGCTAGCACACAGCGCTAACATTAGCAGAAGACACTACGACTAGCAAAGCAACGTCTAGGACATCACATAAACACCCAATAAATTTATGTCTCAAATAAAGTTTTGTTATTTTCACATTATTTTCAGCTTAGCGCTTTAATATGTCGTCGTATCCATAGAAACGAGAAACTGATCCTCAGTCATTCTTTCTGCAAATTCTTGCTGCTAGCGGAGGACGAGAAGCTTCAGCAAACAAAACTTTCCCTCTAATACAGAAATATTTCCAACAAAAATCAACTTTAAAAAGGTTTCATGTTGTTAATTCACCAGTCTAACGTTTTGTAGCTTCTGCATCCTTGAAAAATAAAAGTTCACTTGGGGTTCAATGAGTTTAAGCTTAAATATGTGTGGATGATCAAACAGAAGAACCGTTTTAAAGATGCCTGTTGTTTTTTACATTTCATGGCCAGAAACAAACATCCGTCCCACGCTGTTCGGTTCCTTAACTCCGGTGTTTTATGGCGCCTTCCTCCTTCAGTCCAGAAGCTGATGTGTGAGGCATCGCCGTGGCGGCGCTGTAATAAACGGGTGTTTTATTGCTGTGAAGCTCTGGGCTCACACCTCCCTCTCAGGTTACCTGGGTTAATGGAGAACGTGGCCGTAAATCTCCTCCTCCTCCTTGGAGATGTTGTTCTGCGCCGCCCGTTATCAGAACCGGACGAGAGCGGCGTCCATTAACGTCTGCTCCTCTCTGTGTCTCTGCAGGATTGATAAGTCGACAGTCAGCGCGCTGAGAGCCCGGTGAGTACCAGCATACGCCTGGTTTACATCTCCAGCTTCAACACCGACCACATGCTAACAGGAAGTGACAGTACCTGGACTCCATCAGGTCCACGACAGCCTTGGTTGGTCCAGTCATTCAGATCTACTCCTTTCTATGCTGGCGTTCCCCCCATAGAGGCTCTGTGCTGGAGCCTCTACGGCGGACGTTCCATGTCCTCGGTTCTGCTCAGTTTGACCCCTGGAATGAATCCTCATCTGTAAAGAACCGAAAGCACTCAGGGACCCGACCAACAGCAGAACCGTCTATCCTCAGGAAAGATACACAGACAGAAACCCTCCTTCAACATAACTGATCCAGTTCAGGACCGTCCGGTCCTTTAAGGATGATCCAGACCGAACCAGGAGCTGAGTGTTCATGGGTCCATCAGGAGAAAGGGGGAGTGGGGTCACTGCAGGTCAGGGGTCAGCCCATCCATCCATCCTCCCTCAGAACAGGAAGCAGTGTCCTTATTGGACCTTCCTACTTCCTGTCTTCTGGTTCCAGGCTTCATGTTTTCTTCCTGGTTTGAAGCCAACAGTTTTTCTTCAGGATCTTATCTTCAGGTGTTCAGGTGGTTGCGTCGCTTTTGCCGTGGTGACCTTATTATCTGCACTTGTGCAGCTCGTCATGATCCGTATTTTAAGCTTTTTTTCCCAGAAGTGGGAAGCAGACGGAGGAAGCTCTGGTCGCTGCGCCGTGTGAGAGCAGAGCGACGTGTCTGAGGGGAAGGTCAGCGACCTCCTGCAGCGCTCTCTCCTTTCTGTCCACCAGAACCTGCTGGGAGCCGCTCTGGGTCAGACTGATGAAGATCCTCGTCCTCTTCATCACTGGGCCCAGGCCGCAGGATGAAGACGTTCTGCTCAGACTTAATGTGCCGTTATTATTAACATTTAAATACTGACGGGGACAAATAAATTATATCTTTTTTTACGCCGTCTGTCAAAATGACTGACAACCAAAAGTCTAGCGCCACCTCTGGTCTGCAGAGACACAGCACTGCTGGGAAGTTGCTAGCATGCTAGCATAAAAGCTAAAAATGCTGCTAATCACCATAAATCAGATAAATATGGAGCAGATTAATCAATAAACTATTAGGTCAGTAAACTGGCTCATTACTAATGTTTGTAGATATGTTAAAAATAATCGGCTAATGTATTCGAACAGCAATATCTCAGACTTATTTAAATTTATTGTGGAAAAAATAGCAAACTGAATTTGTATTTGTTTAATTTCACAGCACTTTGCTCAGACAATATTTGTGTTCTGACAATGTAAATATAGAAGAAATAAATACATCAATAAATACCAAGAGAAAGAAAATGAAGTGAATAAATGAAAAAAGTAGAAGTAAGCTTAACTTACATAACTAATACATTATTTCATAAAGTGAAATAAATACAAATCTAATAAAAATACAAAAGTAAACACTGACCAAAAATAAATAAAAATAAATTAATATTCATCAAAATTAATAAATCAATAAAATCACATTTTGGTTGATATCAGAGGAAAAAATTACAAACACATTTAATCTGTCAAAAACAAACATAAATAAATATAAATGTTAAATATAGAAGCAAACAGAAAATTATTTCAGTCCCTTCCTGTTTTTTTAACAGACCACCACTAGCTTTCAGTTGGAGCCATAACATAAATTAGTGACAGCTTCATCCTCCTCTTCCTCCCCCTCTCCCGTCAGTTTTCCATTTTTCCTCCATCTGCCTTCCTCTGACTGATTACGGCTCCGTAATCCTGTTGGTCCCTGACATTACGGCAGAGAGGAAAAGGAGGAGGAAGAGGAGGAGGAGGAGGAGCAGTGCTGCTCTGTTAGATCTCAGTGAGATGCTCAGTAACCGACAGCAACACTGCGATGCCACACCGCCAGTGGTGAGTCTCACATTTCCTCCATCTACTCACGTTTGTTTACGTTGTTTCTGCAGTGGATCGGCAGGCTGCAGGTCCATTAGTGTGAAGCGTTTGCATGCGTGTGTGCGTGTGTGTGTGTGTGTCCTCTGAGTGGACAGCTGAGGGTAGTTGTGTCCCCTGAAGGTAAACAGAGACAGCAACATGTTGACAGCTTCACAGAGACCAGAATTTGAAACGTTTCACTGAATCAGATAAAAACTCATTTCCACCTTAAAGAGCAGGAATCTGTGCTGCTGCTCACTAGTCGGGTCACGTCTCCTTAAATCAGACGGAGCCTGCTGATTGGCTCAGAGTTGGTCTTTATGTCAAGTTGTGGGACAGAGGACATCAAGCAAAGCGAGGACGTTAGTGGACGGATTGAGACCTGGACCAGACTGTGTGTTACTGTGTGTGTTATGTTAATGTGTGTGTGTGTTTTGTGTTAGTGTGTGTGTTATGTTAATGTGTGTGTGTGTGTTTTGTGTTAGTGTGTGTGTTATGCGTATCGTTTGTGTCCGTCTGTTTGGAAGCAGCAGCGTTCCTTCTCCCCTGCTGCTGTTTACAGTGTTTTTCTTCTCCCCAGTAATAATGACAGTGAATCATTTCAATCTTTTGAATCTTTTGAATCTTTTGAATCATTTGAATCGTTTGAATCGTTTGAATCATTCTGCTCTCAGGGAATCCAGTGACAAACTCCAGAAACTAAAATAAAAACATTAAGGTTTGTTGGGACAAGATGCTCTCAGGTGTTTATTTCTTGTTGGAACATAAAATTTTCTCCTGAGAAAGTTACAATCCCCATTCCAGTTTGAGTGGCGCCCCCTGTGGTCGCTGTGTGTCCTATGCCTGCGTTGTTAGGAGCTGTTCTATAAAAAACACCAAAGTGGTGGCAGCAAGAGGCTGCGCTGCCATCTGTCTGGTCCGCTCCATGCGGTCGCTGCTGAGTCGTGTTTCTCTGCCGACCGACACGTCTCCTGCAGCGAGGGTGGCTTCTGCTTCAGAAGCTCGTGTTGTTTTCATCAGTGCCGTTCTGTCAGCGACAGCAGCAGTAATGTACATATGTTTATGTTTTCTGGAGTTCTGAGCAGTCAGAATGACCTCAGTCTGCAGAGCCAGGAGAAGGGCTCATGTTGCTCAAGGTTTGAACTTGTTTCTCCACATGTTGGTGTTTTGCTGAGAGTTAACATCAGTTTGGGGAACCCAGCATACGTTGTCAATGCAGAGAGGAAGATGGCAGAGCGTTGTGTGTTGCTGCTTTGTTCATATCTTCCTTTAACATCTGCAGACCTTTGAGCTGATCATTCACTCTTACTGCCACAACAGAGAGACCGCAGTCATAAAGCAACATTAAACTTCACTCTGATAATGGAGACAGAGCGTCTCTGGTTTCCAGTCAGATCAGAATAAAATCATCTGCTGGGTTTAAGACCTTTCTGCTGCCATGCTGGGTTGTTGTTCCTTTGTTCAGTTGACCGGCGTAACGATTTCAGCTAAAGCCCGAGGTTTGATCTGCTCCCACAGACTAGCGACAGCAGCATTTGGCACACAGCTGGTGGAACTTCTTAGTTCAATGCAACGAAGAACTGTTCTGCTCCATCCTGTCTGCCATGAATCTGGTGTAAACAACATTGTTGTTATTAATTCTTCAAGTACTTCAATGACTCATGTCTATGCTTTTATTTTGAAGTGGTTCCCTTTATTGGAAGGAGGTTTGTTCCGTTTATTTCTTCTTCTTGACGTTCAGTTGATCTGTTTGTTGTTTACTGTTGAGACTGGTGCCGCAGTCATTGACGATGTAAGTTGTGGTGTTAGTCATGTGTCATGAATAGGTGGATGTTGGTTGTCACTTCTGACAGCACTTATTTAGTTACAAGTGTGTTCTATAGTTTATGAATGTTTGTTTTGCTCTTAATGGTTGGAATTTAGTGTTGAAACTATATTTGTATTTGACTGTTGGTCTTGAGATTTGGGCAGTTGGAAATAGACTGATTCCAGGTGTTGTTCTGCATCATTCAAATTTAAACAGTGCTTTAGAAAGGAATTAATGCTGATATTTAAAGTTTGTTTGCTCACTTATGTTAATTTTTAAATGGTAATTTGAATCTGTATTATTATTGTATTTTCAGAAACTGCTTCAATTTATTTGCACCGTCCTGTCAGTAATTCTTCAGTAAACCATTTAAACACCCTGATGACCAGCCTGCTTTCTGACCGAAGCCCTATCGTGATCAGTTAAGAAAATCCAGCAACAGAGGTCAAATCCTCAACAATTGTGGAGGATCATTGTTCTGATGGCGGAGTGTCAGAAAGAGAAGAAGGTTCTTAAAATGAAACTTAACTTTTTTGCTGACAAACTGTCCAAATTCAATGTTCTATCTTAAATTTAGCCTTGGGTAGACTGGCATTAGAAATAGGTAATTAGGTATGTAAAATTAGTTTATTTCTGCAATATTTTGCCTAAAACCATCTCAGTTCTTCCTCCAGCTACAGAACAAGTCTCTAGAGGGCCTGAAAAGTTGCTAAATATAACAACAAAGTGGATGATTTGGCAACAGGTCCTTTCTGGTTCCGACCACGCCCCTCTGGGTCTCTTGGCTCCGCCCACTTTGCTGAAACCTTTCCTCAGGGAGTTTAGTTATATTTTAAAGAGACAGAGACCAATTTCAAGGCATTAAATATGATATGATGTGAGGTCAAATTTGTTTGAAATCATGTTTGGTATATACAGCATTTTCATAACGTCTGAAGCTAACAGTCACTGGACTGTACTATAAAATGGCACTATACATAAAAAAAATCATGATACTTTACCTTTAAAGCTGCATGGTTCTGCTGCTCTGTCGTTGGACGATGAGTCCAGCTGGAGGTGATGTGGTTCTGATGAAGGTGGATTGGTATCAATCTCCAGGCAGATCAGAGGGGTGTGTTACAGTCCGCCAGTAACCCTGTTATTTTCGGGAGGCTCTGTCTGTCAGAAGGTCGTTTGGGCTGAAATGTTTCCACTCAGATGGTTTTTCTCCTCTAAGCAGCTGCAGGTTTTCTGATCTGCTGTCAGTGTGTTGCAGCAGTCATGAAGCATCGCTGCAGGTTCCTCACAGGCGCCGTCGCTTCTCATCTGTCACATTTCTCCACTTTGGTTTAAAACTGAACTGATTCTGCTTTTAAAACCTTCCTGGAAGATCTGAGTCCATGTTCTGCTCCATCCTGTCTGCCAGTTAATCACAATATTTCCAATATTTTATTTTTGTCTTTTCAGGCTTGATGAGTTTTACTTGAACAGACCTCCAGATTCAAAATTAATTCCCTACTTCAGTTTGATCTAAATTAGCTTATTAAGACGAGTCAAGCCCCCAATTATCTTAAAGTAGAACATCATTAGTAGGTATTAGCCCACTTCATTTCTCCAGCTGACCTTTGACCTGCCAACTGGAGTGAGAGGAAGCAGGAGGATCTCCAGGGTTAAACTTTAATGAGCATTTCTGATCTTCTCCTTGAGCTCTGCAGGAAACATTCACTAACGGAAACTAATTCATTCACCTTCAGCTGTTCAGCAACAGGATCAGGTTTCCTCTCAGCATGGAGGAAAAACATTTGCTAATGGAGCAACTGGCGCTGGCAAGAGAATCACAGCACTAGCTACTGTTAGCTTTGGAGGCTAGAGGCTAGCATGCCTAGTCTGGTCAACCACTGGACTGCCTTCTTCCACTGCTGCACATCAGCACAGATAGGCTAGCTTTAATATTTGGTAGGCTGGCATTAGCCTTGGATTGCCTAGCATTAGCCTGTCATAGGCTAGCATTAGCAATGGATAAGCTATCTTTAGTTATTCCAGCTGTTGGACCCAAACCAGACCTCGGTGTTGTTCCCCAGCTGAGATCAGGTCCAAATGCCACGGCGCCTCACTGGGTGACCTTTTCTCTCCCACCAGGGTCCGTCTGTCCCTTCCCACCTCCTGGTGACCTTTGTGTTTGCTGTGCAGAGCTGGAGCCAGTCGAACCTGCAGCCCTCGGTCAGACAGCAGGAACAACATGAACACAAACTGTTCAGCCTTAAGAGGCAGAGAGAAGGAAGTGAAACAGCAGAAGTTTCTGGAAAGGTTCAACAGGAAGGAGGTTCTTCCTGGTTCTGATTGGGTTTAAGATATCAGAGCTGCAGCAGTGATCAGATCAGGTCCAGATATTTGAGGATGAGACCATGGTTCTGATCTGAACAGGCACATTTATGCTAATCCGCTAGTAGCAAAATTTTTAAATGTTTAGCGCATTTAGCTTTCTCTAAATGTTTCCAGATGAATTCTAAAGCGCTAATTTACTTTGTTGTTTTCTAAACTGTTCTGAGCTTTTGGTTATCGACTGTTAAGAATTCAAGTGGTATAGTAGACGTTTATGTTCATGCTCTTATTTTGAAGTTGGTGAAGTTCTGTTTCCTCTTCTCATGTTCGGTTTATTGAGCAAATGAGAAGTATACAACACATGAAGGAATGAGGTAAAACAATTAAAACCTACCTTTGTTCTGTGTGTTTTCTGACCAAAGCATAACTATGACCAATTAGGCTAAGAGTTAGCAAAACTCAACAACAATAAAACTGAAACCAAGAATGAAAGGTCCAAAGAATCACTTCCTGTGGCCCAAACAGTACAGGAAGAAGTGCAATGACATGTTTAGTCACATAGGGGGTGGCATGCTATGTTGTAGCACATGTGTTATTGACAGATGGTTGAAATTACCACTTTAGCATTAGCTTCTGCTAAGCTCCATGTTGGTATAGCACGTTAGCAGGGCTAATGTATATGATTAGTGCTTTAGGGTTAGCGTAGCTAGCTTTTTAGCTAGCGGTCGCCTCCATCTGGATTTGGCTGATTTTTAGTCTGTAACGCCTCCTGTTGTTCTGTCTGGGTTCTTCAAGGTTCTGTTAGGCCAGGATGAGTCGTCAGTTTTCAGACGGGTCAGAAGGTCCAAACATGAAACTTTAGCTCCTCCCAACTCCGCCCTGCAGCAGAGGCTGACCTCTGACCCCCAGGGGTCAGTCCATGTGTTTCACACTGAGAGGAACTGACTCTGCATGGAGGTTATGACCTGGAGTCGGCACCAGAACCAGAACCAGCTGGGTCCGGTCTGTCGCCATGAGTCAGAGCTGTGGTAAAAACGAGTTCAGCTCTAACCATGACTCATCAGAATCCAGCCTGATCAGAGTCTGAATCATGACTCATCGCTACCAAGGTCAAGCGATGATTCACTGATGAGTCTGACGACTTGCACCTGAGACGTGATCAGACGGCGCCTCAGAGGTCAGACAGCTCCTCAGAGGTCAGAGGTCAGACAGCTCCTCAGAGCTCAGCCTGCTCATCAGAGGTCAGGTTGACCTTCGTCTCCAGCCAGCTCGTCATCATCCTCGGCTCCTCCCGGTTCTCTGCTGATGAAGTCGCGGCTCTGATGATGGTTTCCTGTGTTGCAGTAAGCAGGACCAGCTGACCCTCCCTAATGTCCCGGTGGAGGACCGCCCCCCGTCGCCTCCCCGCACGGCGCCACCCACCATGAAGGTAACACCTGCTGCTCCCTCCAGACGCCGCTCAGGCTCAGAGTCAGTCTGCCTGTTTCTCTGTTAGATCTGTTATTCCAGATGAAACCTACAGGTCTGTCATCAGAGGTGACATCACACCTCTGATGACATCACAGGAAGCAGCTGATCAGACTCCACGCCCATCAGTATTTTCCTCTTTATTTGGATGTTTGGTTCGTATTCCTCCATTAGAGGAATAAACCCAAGGGATTCTGCTTGGATTCATAGAAACACTTCGAGCTGTTTCTATAAACAATGGACAGATTTTTACAGCCACATGTTTATATAAGCCAAATGTATACAAACCAAATCATCTTATTTTGCTGATAACCTGTAGAAATCAGTTCACAAAGGTACTATCTTTATGTTTCTGAGCAAACTGTGACATTTTAGTGTAAATTTGTTAAATTCTGCAACATTAGCCTGAAACTGTCTCAGTGCTGCCCTCTTTGGGTTGAATGGTGGCTACTGCAGTTGAATTATTGGTTACAGCAGTTCAGCTGATGTCTGATAACACAAATTACTAGATTTGTCACCAGTCACATTTTGACTAAAAGTCACTAACGTGAATTTGCTACCAGTTTGCTAACATGTAGCTAACAAGTTGCTAGCATTTTGCTAAAGGTTTGCGACCAGTTTCCTCCATCCAGTATCCATCTTGGGTCAGAGGTCAAACCTAACATTTACCCTTTTGTATCACCAAAGCTTCTCAGTACCTGTTCAGATCTGTGAACAGTGACATGTCCACCATGTTGCTCATTAGCGCCACCTGGTCAGCCCATTCTTGTGCCTCTTGTGATGTCATCAGTCCAGGTCCAGTAGAATCAGCAGCTTTAATCTCATCTTGAAATCATAACGGATAAAAATCCGTCCTTCCTTCCCCAATTTGTTCTTGTTGACAAGCAACAGAAACACAGGGCTGCAAACCCGGTTCTGTTCTCATTCGGTTCAAATGTTACTTCCTCCAGTTTCATTCCCAGTGATTCCTAAATAGTTTAAACATATCAAAGCGTTTCTGCTGACACTGAACTGGTTTATCTGTTTCTGTCTGCAGTCGGCTCATTTCTTCGACATGATGGACAAGATGGAGGTAAAACTTTAATTCGCATGGATTCCTCTGACGGTTCTGTTAAATGAGCCGAGACGCAGGCAGGATGAGGAGACTTTATGAAACATCAGAAATTATCTGCAGAAGAAGAAATGAGAGAAAAAAAAACTGAAGTTAGGAGGAAGTGGAGCCTTTAAGTTTTGTTTGTTGAATAAAGGAGATCTGATGGGAGGAGGCAGCATCATGCTGTGGGATCATCGGATCAGCAGCAATCATAGATCAATATCTCCAGGATCAATCTAGCATTTTTCATCAAAACAATAAAACAAATTAAAGGCCAGGTGAGGAAGAGGAGGGCAGAGATGCTGCACAGCAGAGAGACGGAGGAGCGGAGAGCGACTTGGTCCAGTTGGACAGCGAGAGACGGAAAACCAGACGAGTCTTCTGGACAAACAACAGATGTCTCACTTGGACTGAAATACAGAGTTCTGCTGGGTTTTGGTTCCGACTCTGAATAAAATGTTTTTATTGGCTCATCAGAATAATTTCGTCCTGTTTTCTCTCCCAACTGCGGAGCAGCAAGTACCAGAAGCTGCTGAGATGAAGACAATCCCTCTGAGACAGAAGGCACGTCCGTCCACCTACCTGTCCATCCATCTGTCCTCATGTCCGTCCTGATTCCTGTCCTGATATCTGTCCTCACGTCCCTCCATCCATCTGTCCATCCATCTGTCCTCACGTCCCTCCATCCATCCGTCCATCCATCTGTCCTCACGTCCGTCCAGCTCATGTCCCACGTTTTTTTCCATGTTGATGTAAAACCACGAGCGTCTGATCAGCAGGAAGTCTCTGTTCCTGACAGGAAGTCACTCCGATCTTCACCTTCACCATCATCACCTTCATCATCATCATCATCATCATCATCATCATCATCAATCATCATCATCCTCGGCAACCCAAGTTGCATGTCCTCTCTGTTGCTGTGGATTTGTTGCTTCCTTCAGTTTAACATCTAATCGTCTTTGGTTTAGTAAAAGTGAACCTGTGGATTCAGTCAGACGTTTACAGGAAGTGAAACTGAAGCTGTGATGTTGCAGATGTGATGTCGGCCATGTTTGAAACCTCCTCTGTCTCTGTTTCAGGACGATTACATTCCTTATCCCAGGATCGAAGAGGTGAGACTCAAACGTCTCTGTCCTCCAGTCCAGAGGTTGTGAGTTTGATTCCTGCCAGCAGTTTGAGGCAGCCGGGACGGTTTCACCCATTTTATTAATATTCTGATGGTTTCCAAAAATATCTGGGCTGAATTTTTTCTATCAAAGCTAAAATTACAGTTTGGACGCATTTTGTTATTATGGCTGTAAAATGTGAGATTTGGTTCATTTTCCCAGGAGAGGTTAAACTTTACTGTCCAACATTTTAGCTGATTCAGCTGTTTAAATGAAGAAAATGACAAAAACTGACTTTATTTTGAGATTTTATGAAAAAAAAATCATGAAGTTGTGAATTGGTATTTCAAATGTTCACAATATTTACCATTTATTTATGAGTCTAGGAATCTGAGTGTACAAAACATAACTATTATCCCAAATAACAAGACAAAGATAAACAGATTGATATTGCACATGAACTATTGATTTCAATTGTGAATCTTTCACATGTGCTAAAAAACTATGCAAAAGATAACTACATAAAAAAATTATGCCACATAGAAAACAAACATGTCAAATCGCATATTAATATTTATATAAGGCATATTAGGGTCATTGTAGATGGGAAAGAAAGGAGGACATTTCCACAAAAAAAATGAAATTTCCTTGAAAAAAGCTAAAATTTTTGAGCTTCAAAAGAATTTTGCGAGAAAAACTCAGAAATTTATTACATTTATGTCAGAATTCTTCTACTTTTAATATTTTTCTAGGAAATGTTCAACTTCTCAAACTTAGCAATGTCCTATTTTGTTCTACAAAGTTTCTGATATTAATCTCAAAATTTCTGAGGTTTTTGTTGGAAATTTACTCCAGTTTTTTCGTTCCACTCTGACTCTAACATGCCGTCGTATATTTCATCTGAACTTTTGAACTTACACTTGAAATATCATAAAAACAGTTAAAAAGTAAAAAAGTTTATTCTCAACATTCAAAATATAAAACTGTAACATGACAACAATGCTGTAGTAATAACAGTAGAGCCGTTGCCATGACTACGCAGCAGCAGGTAGCTCAGCATTTCCTCCAGGTGTGACAGAAACATGTCGACTCTGCAGGTGTTGGAGAGGGGGCCGCCGTACCCGCAGGTCATCCTGCCGCAGTTTGGAGGCTATTGGATAGAAGATGCAGAGGCTCTGCCCTCTTCCAAGGCCCCGCCTTCAGAGGCTCCGCCCCCTTTTGAGACCCCACCTTCAGAGGCTCCGCCCCCATCCGAGGCCCCACCTCCAGAGGCCCCTCCTCCTGATGCTCCACCCATTGAGGCCCCACCCCCTTCCTCTCTGCAGTGCAGCGGTGCGGAGGTGGAGGACAGAGGAATAAGGGAGGCAGAAGGTTCTGCCCCAGGGGATTATGGGTATCACCTGGAGGAGATCAACGAGGCAGCACGCGCATACAGGAAGCACTTCCTGGGCAGGGTGAGCTGTGATATCTTATGAATTAAATCTGTGTTAAAACATTTTGTGGTTTGCAGCAGTTTCAGTTTTTGGTCTCCAACGTCTTCCTGCCTTTCAGGAACATCTGAACTTCTTCTGCTCAGTCAGCAGTTTGGGAAACCTGCTGCTGTCTGTGAGACACGAGGAGGAGAAGGAACACGAATACCTGCACGTCATCATCAGGTAAACACAGGAACCGGGTCGGGTCAGAGCTCAAAGAGGGGCTTGGACCCTCTGGGAACCGCTTGTAACTACTGGTGGGCATTTATTATGTCATTTATCATGATAAATGTTTTATCATGATAAGAATTTTGATTTATCGTTGTGACAATAAATTCCAACTAATGATGTTTAACTGTCATTATTGTCAGGTTTGATAGTTTTGCTATTTTCTCTGCAGTTTGTCCAATAAAAGTCTCAATAAATACCAATAAATATGACTTCATGCAGTTACTGTCTGCAGTTTAGTGAAACAAATCACACTTCATCATGTGACTGGTGCCCTAAAGAAACAAGCAGGAATGTTTTTCAAGAGCACTATTTGTGTTTGTGGAGCTACAGTTGCTACAGTGTTATAGTCACCTAAAAAGATGCAATAAATGGTTATTATTGTCACGTTTGTTACAATTGTATCACAAATTATTGTGATAAAACTTTAGGTCCACATCGCCCAGCCTACTGGTGACTCCAGTTAAAGTTTGTGGCGTTTTTGTTTTTAGGTAGGGGGCCTTGGACACTCTCATAACTGCTTTGGGTCTAGTTAAAGTTTTAAAAGCAGCAGTGTTGTTCCTCTGGATCCAGGTTTGTTTCTTGTGTTTGCTTCAGGTCTCGTCTGAAAAGCGTCTACCACAGATTATCTCTGTCGGAGCTGCCAGACATCCCCAGCGTTCCGGAGCTGGCCAAGGTGTCCACCCACCTCACTTCCTGTTCTCCTCTAAACAACTTCCTGTTCCTGTGGTTAAAAAGAAAACTGCTTGAATCAATCAATCAATCAATCAATCAATCAATCAATCAATCAATCAAATTTTATTTGTATAGTATATTTCAGTAACAAGGCATTTCTAAGTGCTTTTACATCAAAAAAACACAAAGTCTCTCTCAAACTCTCAAATATTAAGAGCTGCTCTAGAAATCACAGCTCTGCATTGAAGACTAACTAAAGACAGATAATTCAGTTAAAGGGCCGGCAGCATGTAAAATTCATATTGTAATGTTTTTCCCTCATTAAATCAAACCTGCACTGTTGCTTTGATTCTTTTATGTTTAAGAAATCCTTTAATCTCCATGGCAACCATTCAGATGTTAAAACGTCTGGGTGGACCTAGCCCCGCCTTCAAGATGCAGCTCCGCCCCACTCAGCTCCTTCAGACTAGCCAGCAGCAATTAGCAAACATCTGGTGAGCTCATTATAGGAGCTACTGCACAGAGCAAGGCTGGTAAAAACATTAAAGGGTTAACAGAGGAGCCATGTTGGGATGACTTCCTGGAGGCGGAGCTTCAGAAAGAGCAGGAATTTTTAAAGAAGCAGAGGCCCAATTTGAAGGTCTCATATTAGGAAGTCAAGTTTGTTTAAATCATACTTGATATGTAGCATTTTTATAACAACTGAAGTTAACATATTTAGTTGATTTTGCTATAAAATGACAGTAAGACACATAAAACTGCCTCGTTTTTGTTTTCTTTGACAGAAATGTAGAAGGTGAATATCTCGTTATGATCCAGGTTCATTTGATTTGAGACATTTCTGAGGCTAACAGACATTCTGCAAGACGCATTTCACACTGACCTGTGGGAGTTTATTGCTGATGAAAGTTAACGGTGTGACCTGTTTGTCCTGAAGCTTGTGTGCGACGAAGCGGCCTCCCTGCGGTTCAGTCCGGTCCTCTACCCCAAGGTGAGCTCGTTCTCCTCGTTCTCCTCTCAGTTCCTGCTGCTGAGACTTGTCCAGCTGACGCTGTCCTCTCCACCTGCAGGCGTCTCAGCTCATCGTCAACTATGACGAACACGAAGTCAACAACACCTTCAAGTTCGGCGTTGTCTACCAGCGCTTTGGGCAGGTCAGAACTGGCCATGCTGCTGATCTCATTAACGCCAAAATAACTGGAAAAAATACTATCCGACTCTGAATATTAACCAAACTCTAGATTCAATGTTTATTAACTGAAAAAACAAATTATATCAGATCATTTATAGGATTAAGTTTATGTAGCTCATTTATGAATCTCCATGCAGAAATATTTTCATCCCACAGTTTGTGTGTTTATCCACCCAGACACCAGGAGGCGCTACAGATATAGAGACTCAAATGAATTCTGTTTGAACAAAATTACTTTGTTTTTTTACTGTGTTCAGGTTTGTCGCTCACAATTGTCCTGTTTTTAATTTCCAAACTGAAAACAATGTGTGAGGAAACAGGAAGTAATAAAAGCATCAGGGAGTGAAAATGTACCAAAAATTATGATTTTACATTTAATGCCAAACTGTAGCAACATTACACAAAGTTTATTTTATCACACAGTTAAAGGGATCAACAAAGTATTTTATTTGAATTTTATCTCTATTCTATTTTATTTTAATTTAATGTATTTTATTTATTTTTTGTTATATTTTATTTGTGTTTTCTTTGCTTAAAATAAAGTATTATTTGTTTTTTTATATTATTTAATTATTTTAATCTTATTTTATATGTTATGTTTTTGTATTACTATTTTATTTGTGATTTATTGTTACAAAATGAAATACTGTATTTGTCTCTGTGGTTTATCATGAGAAATGTAGAAGTTATTATCTGAAAATTGAAAAATAAAACAATTTTGTAGGTTTTTCTGCCTCCTGAGGAAACATTTGACTCATAACCTCTAGTTGAGCCTGAGGTGATCTGTGAATGGCTGTGACAGCAGAGGTGACCTGTGATTGGTTGAGGCAGCAGAGGTGATCTGTGATTGGCTGTGACGGCTGTTACCTGTGCAGGTGTCAGAGGAGGAACTGTTCACCAACAACCAGGAGTCTCCGGCTTTCTCCGAGTTCTTGCAGCTGCTGGGAGAAACGGTGGAGCTGCAGGACTTTAAGGGGTGAGCAGCGCCACAAGCTGAACCATGGACAACACAAACCGTGGAGTTTCTGTTCAGGGCAGCAAAATCTGATCTCGGGTCAGCGCAGAGTAACAATAACAAAGTTAGTCGAGTAAAGATAAAGAGAAACCATCCAGGAAATTAGTCAGGTGAGAGAAAAACTACAAATCAACAAATTATTTAATGTTTAGAGATGACATCATCGGACAGATAAAATATACAGTTATGTGGAAATGTTGGTATTTTAAGGACCGAAATGAAAATAATTCACATAAATAATTCACATAAATAATTACTTTCAATATAAAGATTGTTAAACTTTGTCATAAACTGCAGGTGTGTTTATGTGTCTGGTCATTTTTTGGTTAAAACAAGTTAGTTCTTCAATTAGTACACGGAAATTTGACTCAAGTCAGAGTAGAAACACTTTATATTAAAGCTACTTGAGTAAAACTAGTTACTGGCCAACTGTTGGTTTTTAAAACCAACTCGATATTAAACATTTATTAGAAATAATTTGATTATTTGGGATTAAAATGGATTAATAGGAATCTAAACTTTCATATTTGTCGTAATTTTTATCAAAATGAAACTTTTTCATTTTTACCACAAACTGAAAACCATCAGTTTCTGGATTTTAGCTTCAGGAATAAAAACTAAAACTTAACGATGTCATGTTGTGTTCACCAGCTGATCCTTTTGGACTTGGTAGAACCGGGCCGGTCCAGTCAGCTCTTGCCCTCCTGTCTGCAGGTTCCGGGGCGGGCTGGACGTGTCCCACGGCCAGACAGGGTCCCACTCTGTCTACACCGTCTACAGAGGTCAAGAGGTCATGTTCCACGTCTCCACCAAGCTGCCGTTCACCGAGGGAGACGCGCAGCAGGTAGAACGGAAAACTGCCGCGAATCCAGGAAAACTCAGGAAATAAAAACAACAGGAAGCATGATAGGAACATGGATCTCTGTGATTCCATTTGGTTCTGATTGGTTCTGGTTGGTTTTAGTTAGTTCCGTTTGGTTCTGTTGGTTCTGGTTGGTTCTGTTTATTCAGGTAAGGTTTTTGGGTTTAAACTTAGAGCTTCTATCAGATTCTTTCTTTTTGTTAATCAAAGTAAAACTAAAATAATATTTTTACAGAAACTAAAAATAAATCTTTTAGTTGCTGTCATCTCAGAGTAGAGAAACTGTTATTCTTTCTGCTGATCAATAATTAAAGGTATTGATCAGCAGAGCTATGGTTATTGCCCGAGTGCTTTTGATATAGACAGTTGCCCAGGGCAGCATGAGAAGAGGGGAGGCTGAATGGTTCAATCATAAAACTGAACTTTTAAAGTTTATTTTCATGGGACATAAAAACACCTGAAAATGGACCCAGATTCCTCAGTTTAACTCGGTGTTTTCAAGACTGCACTTCCCCCTGTTGGTCACTAACACCTTGCCCGTGTCACTTTCTGTCGCTCAGCTGCAGAGGAAACGCCACATAGGAAATGACATCGTGGCGGTGGTGTTCCAGGAAGAGGCCACGCCCTTCGTCCCCGACATGATCGCCTCTAACTTCCTGCATGCCTTCATCCTGGTGCAGGCGGAGGAGACGCACTCGGACAGTGCCACTTACAGGGTAGGAGGTCTCACTGAACCCAACTACCAACCCGACAAAGTCCATCTGGGTTGAGGAGAACCGAACCAGAACTGAACCTGCTTCTCCAACTTCTGGCAGGTTTCCGTCACAGCGCGAGAAGACGTCCCACCATTTGGACCGCCGCTGCCAAACCCGGCCGTCTTCAGGAAGGTGAGCTAGGAATCCAGTCAGAACCGGGTCGAGTTCTTACATCGAACCGGGTTACATTCTAATGTCTGGACCGAACCGGGTCGAGTTTTAACGCACGAACCGAACTGGTCTGATCTGTGTTTTTCTTCTCCAGGGTCCGGAGTTCAGGCAGTTCCTCCTCACCAAGCTCATCAACGCGGAGCTGGCCTCCTACAAGAGTGAACGCTTTGCCCGGCTGGAGGTAACCAGCAGGGGGAGCCGTCTCCCCCAGCCTGCTGGACAGTATGGACAGGGTTCAGACTCTTAACTGGGGTCTTATGGAGCTAAAATAGGGCCATAAAGTTTGTTCAGAATTTTTTTCAACTAAAAAAGTTTTGAAGCTGAAAGAAAATAACTTTTTTTTAAGGCTCAAATCTTTTTTTCAGTTTAATTTTTTTTTTTTTTTTGTTTAAAATTGATTTTCACTGTGAAATAGTTTGTTGTTTGTTTGTGTCAAAATATGTTTTTTATTTCAGTTTTAACCATTTTTTGTTTCAAAAATGTTTTTCAACTGAAATGATTTTTCATGTTCTAACATTTTGGCCTTAGTTTAAATCTGCTTTCCCTTTGTTGAATCATCTTTCCTCTTTTTCTGCTGCTGAATGAAAAAGTTTCCTGATCCAAACACAGTTTGTTGTGTCTGAATCATTTCGCAGCGTTTTGGGATTAAATCGTGATTTTCCCGGTGCATCTGCCAGCAGTCGGGTTTCTCTGGAGTGAATTGGTTCGTTTTATTTCTCTCCTGCTCAGGAGCGGACCCGCTCCGCCCTGCTGGACAGCCTGCTGGACGAGCTGCACAGACGCTCCCAGTGCATGCTGGGATTGGGCTCGGGGATGGAAGAAGAGGGCCGGGGTGAGAATGGCCACGCCCACGGAGGACTGCTGGAGTCCATCAAGGTCAGTATGAAGGTCACTTCAGCTTTACTCTCACAAACATCCCAGTTTGATCGTCTGACTCTTTGTTGGAAACCAGTTCAGGAGTTTAATGTTTAGCTGGTCAAAATCTTATTTAAATATTTCTGCTGTTTCATTTCAGAGAGCGATGAAGGGGCGGAGCGTATCCATGGAAACCATGTCGCGTGGTGGGGCGGGGCTACCCACCAGTCTGAGTGGGGGCGGTCTAGCCCACCTGAGCATTGAGGTGAGCAGAAATGGTCCAACGCTCCGGTTCCACTTCAGCAGCTGTTAGCAGCTGGATTATTTTTGTGTTTCTGTTGCCAGGGCAACGTGAAGTCTCCGGTGAAGCGGCGGTCAGGCCTGTTCCCCCGCCTGCTGAGTGTCGACAGCCAGACAGACAAACACAGCCACAGGAGGTAACCACGACAATGACCTTTCTGATGACCTGACAGAAGTCTAATAAATGTTGTGAAAAACTGAGTTTTTTTTAATTATTATTATTTAACACAGTTTGGTCAGAAAAGTGTCACAACATCTGCAAAGCAAGTGATTTTATAGAACCTGACATCTGAGACACAGAACAAATGAAAACAGGGCCTAGAACAGAACCCTGAGCTGCTAATCCGCTAACACGCTAATAGCAGAACTAGCTTTCTGTTTAGCGCTTCTTTTAAAAATCATTTATCACACTTAGCTTCCCCTAAATTAATTTTTCTAGGAAATTCTAAATGGCTAAATGACTCTTACTTTTTATACTTTCAAATTCATGCTCTTATTTTGAAGTTATTCAAGTATGTTCACACTGCAGTTCCATTTCCTCTCCTCACTTTCTCTTTTTTCCATAAAACGTTAACTTCAACGAAATACTGTGTTGACATAGCACCATAGCATTTTCTTCAGCTAAATACTGTTTTGGTGTAGTTCTTTAGCATTAGCTTCCGCTGAATACCATGTTGATTTAGCAACTTAGCATTAGCTTCAACGAAGCACTTTAGCATTAGACACTATTTATGATTAGTGCTTTAGGATTAGAGCTACTGTTTTAGCTAGTGATGCTCACTTGTGGCCCAGAGGAACTCCATGTTTATATTTGAGGCTAACTCTAGTTTTTCTGTTGTTTCTCATCTCAGCTGTTAGCAGATATCCTTAGCATGAAGCTACCGGCTCAGTTGTTCTTCTGGTTAAACTCTGTTTGCTGTGTCAGCCTCCTCAGTGAGCAGCGCAGCTTCGACTGTTTCCACCCCATGCTGGAGGTGAGGTCTGAGCTGCCGTCCAATCCCAGCTCTCCAGAGGCAGGACAACGGGACAGGTGAGCTTTAATCTGTCTTTTTGTTTTTAATCTGAGCAAAACAGCAGCAGCAACGTTTCTGTGTTTTCAGGATTCATCCGAAGAAGGAGAGCAGTAAGATTTCCAGATCCACATCCAGCACCTGCAGCTTCAGCATTCCCTCTGACGACGCTCACCTGGTGAGACTAATCAGTAACCTTCAGCTGATTGGTTGTAGCTGTAGTACAGCCTGGCCTGGTCGGAGTGGAGAACAGAAGCTGTTCTCCCAGGAAAACCTTGTAGAGGTTCTGAATCTGTTTTTACGACCAAACTGGATGGGATCTGACTCACCATGTGGTCATATTTGGGTCCAGCCATAGTTAGCCTCCATGGCTGTGTCCTCAGGTTGGTGTGAAAAGAAAGTTCAGAGGTCATTTGTGTTCTTATGAGGATTCAGAATCAGGAATAGTCTTGAATTTTCCTGCTGTGGATCTGATCTCATTCTGAAACTTCCTGATCTTCTCCATCTGTATCAGACTGCGCCGTCGGAGGTTTCCTGTCCACTGATCGTCTGCCGCAGCCCCACAGGTTCAGTGCATCCACCTTCATCACGTATGGATTCCTGCGCCTCGCCTCACTGACCCCCGTTCATTTTCCTCTTTCAGAACTGAAAAACAAGAACTCTCCCAGATCCAACCTGAAGTTTCGCTTCGATAAGCTGACTCACTCTGCTGCTGTACGTCGGTTTGTCTGAGCCAACCCTTCCTGTGGTCCAGGCTCGTAATCCGCTGGTGGTCCTGATAGCGTTCCATGCTTTCTGAAGGTTTTTCTGAATTTCATCTTTAGACTTTGACCGATTCGCCTCCCAGCTTCAGATCTGCTGCTGATCCATCTTTTCCCCCAACCCTCATAGAAGCTCCTGAGCAGTAAACCGTGACGGATCGAGATCCTGGATAGAAGCAGTCAAAATGACTGCTGGGGTGGTTCATCTGGTCCCTTTGCTGGGTTTGTTGGGAGGATTTGTCAAGTCTGACTCTAGCCGGTTAAAGTCTGGTTTGGTTTTAGCCAAGTTGGGTTGCTCTCCATTGGCTGTGGGTTCTTCACTATGTGGGTGTGGATGTTGGAATGTGGCCAGGCGGTCAACGTGCCGTTGATGTTGTTGAGCTGATGTACCTTAGGGCGGCCAGTGTCTCTGAAATCTCTCGCTATATTAGTTTGTTATGGGTTGCCCAGTCCAGTTGACGTTGTCTTTTCTCTGCCACAAATGAAAAACATTTTGAACGTGTTGGGCCAATCAATGAATCTGTCTGCTGCCAATCAAATCGCTTGGGTGCAGCGCCTTGCACCTTCCTGAGGTCATTACTAAAAACAGGGAGGAACCGTACAGGGTCTGTAAATGGAGATGAAGAACTGGTTAGATCTGTTTGAGAAGGGGCTTAAAAAACTCCTGAACTCTTCTTGAGATAAGTCAGACAGAAAATATGATTTTTATCTCCAGCAAGGAGATTCCTACAGAGTCGTCATCTTAAGACCTTTCTTAGAGTGGATGATCTGCTGAGGAATAATGGACCTTTCAGGTCCTGAACCTGGTCTTGGATTGGGTAGATGATGACTCTTATTCTCCTGTCCTGAAACTTTCCCAGACCTTTCTAGTTGAAGGTGACTGGACTGGACTGGTGAGGGAAGTCTACAGAAAGCCTGGAGACATTCAGATCCAGACCAGCTAAACGGGAAAACTGGATCACAGGAAGGAAAACAGGAAGAGAACTCTGAACAATCTGAAACTCCTCTGATTTCTCTCTCTTCTCTATCAGCAGGGAAACTGAACTCAGGAGGTTGTGAGAGGTACGTACAATTCTCAGAGCCGCTTCAGGTTAGATGTTTAACTTCCTACCATAGAAATACTGAGTCTGGACTCGGAAAGCTGCAGGCTAACTCCATGTTAGCTCCTGGTCAGCCACAGGCTAGCTGCAGGTTAGCTCCAGGATAGCTGTCCTCCTCCTGGCTGCAGGTCTCCAGGTGTTTCATGAGGAGAACTTCATCTGGATCTCCTGTCTGTTCTCCAGAGAAACCACGTGGAGATGCTGCCTTCACACCACCAGAACCAGGAGGATGGACTGAACCAGACCGAACCACATCATCACAAACGCCTTCCTGGTTCCTGAGGCGCGCTGGATCTACCTGATGTCACTGAAACCCGTGGAGCCACCATGGAGACCCGGTTCCAACTACAGACAACTTCTGTTGTTTTAACCAATGAACACTTTGTTGTTTTTTTGTTTTCCTTGTTTCCTTACGGATGAAGACAGGAGTCATGGACCGTTTTCCTTTTCAGGGAATGTTAAAGGAGTTTTCCTCACAGATCAGTGAAATGGTTCCGACTCGTTCGGAGATCGGGTCCAGCTCTGTCCTTAAAGCTGGTTGACCTTCTCCACCCTCCTTTTCCTCACTATTAGAAAACTAAGCTACGGTTGCTAACTAAGTTTACCTTGGACCTATTTATTTAGCTTCCTAACTCAGTATTTCAGCTAAATATTTAATTTGGAGTTAAATATTTAGTTTTGTCTGAAAGGTTTTTGCTGAAACACCTGCCGTTGTGTGACTGGTGCTTCGTGGCAATGTTCTGATCCAGAGGGTCAGAGAAGAGGTCAGAAACCAGCCCAGCCCTCCCTGCAGTGAGACTTTCAGGACGTTTTCATTGTTCCTACAACCAGACCCGGACTGAATGTTTGGTGTGACGTCAGTGTGAGTCGTTGTTCTCTGACTGGAAACCAGAAGATAAAAACCACAGATTGTCTCTGTACATCAATGTGTCGTTTTCTGTCTGCTCACCATCAGGAAATGTGAAAAATTTCACATTTCCTGACAGCAGGTTTTCTTTCAGACATTCCAGTTCTCTTGACCCTGAAAGCACTGTGTTGAGTTTAAGGTCCCATCAGAAATCAGTGGCTTCTCTTCATGTCTCTTAGTGGATGTTTGCTTCTGAATCTGATAACAACTTCACTGCCGTTTGAGTCAAGATCACTGACATCCCTCAGCTCTCTGGTTGTTGTGCTCTGTATGAAGATTCAAAATATCCCGTTAAAAACTAAAATCAGTATTTGCACTAAAGCTGTTTCCTCGTTGTTTCAAGTCTTGTTCCAAGTTTTTAAACAAAACTCAGTTTTATTTTGTCAGGGACCAACTGATGCTGCAGAAACACAATGATGTCAGTCAGCTGTATGTTTCATCTTGAAGGACAACTGTGACATGAAAACCTGGAGCTATAAAGTTTCTGAATCGTTTGCACTTTGAGCGTTTTTGACTTGTTTTGTGTGATTTTTCCAGCAGCTCTCTGGTTTTTAAAGTTTGAATCTCTCCCAGTAATGTGTGTGTGTTTGGGGTCAGAGGTTGTATGCTGCTCTAAAGACATCATCACTTCTTATTTAAAGCTCAATTTTACTGGATCAGATAAACTTCTTAGTTAACTGACCAAAGTTCTCTGAGATGTCTGGTTGTAAATCAAAGCTAAAGGACAGAAAGGGTCCAGTTCATTAAAAAGCTTCAGTTTTTATATTCATCTGGAGCTATTTCTGCACATTAACAGTGAAGAGATTACTTATTTTTCAGTAATTTATCCCAAATAGAGCCAATATAAAGTAGCAAAGATGGGACCAAGAACACAACCCTGTGGGATGCCACAGGATCTCATCCTAACAGACAGGAAACAACTGCCAGGCGGTTAACCCTCCTGGGTTTCTCAACATTTCTTGTCTTTATGCAGATTTATTTATTTTATTTTATTTTTACTTTTTGTGTGTTTTGGTATAACAAAACACACAAAATGAGTGAAAAACTACTAATTTTTCAGTAGTTTGTCTTTCAAATTTCCATAAAGTCTTTAAGCTAACAAGATGCTTTCTGCATTTCTATGTAATTAACTTCCATTTCAAAAATCATTTTTAGATTACACTCCTACACCACTTTGATATTTTCTTCACTGATGTTGATAAATCTTCAAAATTATTTTATTAATTTGCATATACTGATTTTTTCAAAGGCAGACTTCTGATAAATAAAAAACTAAAATGAACTCAGAATATGTTACAGTTACAGTTTTTTGGTTTAAAAAAAAAATTTCCCCCCCCTAAAACTGGGATTAAAGAGATTAAAATGTAGGGAACATTAAGATTTACTGGTTATCATAAATGAATGATGAGGACTGAAGTTTAAAATTCATTAAAATAAAATGTAAACTAATGTTTTTGCAGCAATTTTAAAATAAGCATTGTTTTGTGTCCATGAACCACAGAAAGTTACAGAACAAATCACACAATAAATCAAATATTTATTTCCATTGTTGATGAAATGAAAAAGAATTTTACTGAAAATTTCTCTTCAGTTATTTTTTTCTGTTTTTGAATTGAGTTTGTTTTTCAGATTCTAAAGTCTTAACAGGTGTTTTCGTAGAAAAAAACTGCAGTAAAATCGAATTTCTGACATTTCAGTACGGATTTCTGAAATTGAATTTCAGAAATGTCAGAAAAAACAACACTGATAGACAATCAGTCTAGCCTTTACATGTAACTTTAAACTTAAGTTGAGTGGAAGAAAAAAGTGTGGCGAAAAAATGTGCAACGTGGCTGACTGCATGCTTGAGAAGATCGTCCATTCAACAGTTTGCGGAGCTGTTAGAATCCAGAATCANTAGAAAAAAACTGCAGTAAAATCGAATTTCTGACATTTCAGTACGGATTTCTGAAATTGAATTTCAGAAACGTCAGAAATTTTATCATTAATATTACTATCACTATTGTAGATGTTTTGATTTTTATGCTTGTTTCTGTATTTATCAAAAATAATTTCCTAGAGAACAAAAAAGCCATGGGAATAGAAATTATTTTCACAGGTGTTTACAAAAAATGCAATGAACATTCAAGTTAAAATCGGTAGGTCTAACAGCAGCCAATCAGAGTGGAAAAAAATATTCTAATTTTGTGCCATTTTCTAGTTGTTAAATATTGCACAAAATGATCAGATAAAAGATGAACAACATGCCAGTTTAAACATTGAACTATTTGCAAACCAACTGAGCTCTGCAACATTAAAACATGGATAGAACTGTAACTACATTAATCATAGCTTTTCTTCTCTTCAGTGTTTGTCAATTTCTGGTGGTGCAGCTCTGTGCTGCCTTCAGGAGAATGGGACATCAGAGTATCATCTATAAAACTTCACCCACATGGTATTTATTGTGCAAACCAGAGCTTTAAGTGGAAAAACAAAAGTTCATTTTAATGCCATACATATATGAGACAGAAACATGGATTATATCTTTATATAGACCTGTCTATTGATTATAGATTAATAGTTTTACTGGACAGAAATTACAAAGAACAAATCTGGTTCTT
>NW_006800513.1:148121-183085 GCF_000485575.1 Poecilia formosa
AAAAAGTGTGGCGAAAAAATGTGCAACGTGGCTGACTGCATGCTTGAGAAGATCGTCCATTCAACAGTTTGCGGAGCTGTTAGAATCCAGAATCATCTAAATTACAAGAAATAAACTCTTGAAACCTTTTAAATAATATAATATAAATCTCTGTGCAGATTTACTCTATATGACCTGAGTATCACGGATTGAATTGCTAAAATATAATATATTTTTTTATTAAATCAAAATTTGAGATTAATCTATATGAGAAGAATTACGTCCATTAAATTCAGATAAATAAATAAACACTAAGGGGCGACATTCCCTGATTCCACCAGCATAACTCCGCAGAAGAAGAGCAGGGAAAGCATTACCGGGTTACGGAACCCAGCGCAGCTCGCTCTGCTTGTTGTCCGCAGCAGTTAGCTTCATGGCGGCGGTGCGCAGCTTGCGGGTCTCGGTGAAATCCGACAGCGGCTCGGAGCGCTCGGAGTCGGACTCTGACTCCGAGTCGGACAGAGATGGCCGGGAGGCCGAACCGATGGAGGTGGAGGAGGGAGAGCTGGAGGCGGAGGACGTTACGGTTAGCCGCTCCCTGAAGGAGCTGTTGCCGGTGAGTGTCTGAGGCCCGCAGGCAGACCCGGGGCTGGAGTTAGCTGTGGCCGGCGGAGGTGTGAGGAGAGGCGGCATGCGGCACCACGGAGCCCCGCCTCGGTCTGGGAGTCAGTGAGACGTTAACCTGCCGGTTAATTGAGTTAAATGCAGTAGAGACGTTTGTCTTTCAGCTTCTTTCTGTTCCGTTTCTAAACAGTTTTTAATGAAGACAGGAGCCGTTTGTTTTGGAAAACCTGCTCCTCTTTCCTCATCTGCTGCCTCTGCACAGCTCCTTCATCAGTTCGCTGTGTTGCTTTAAGGTTGTGTGTGAAGCAGATGTTCTCCTGCAGGTGGAGCCCAAACCTGAGGCCTTCAGCTGAACCTCCTGACTCTCAATGTTAACCCCCTGCTGTGTCTTCTCTCTGCTCCAGGACACCAGCCGCAGGTACGAGAACAAGGCCGGAGCCTTCATCACAGGGATCGACGTCAACTCCAAGGTAATAACGCACCTGGATCCAGGATAAAAACACTCCTGAATCCAGAATAAAAACACACCTGGATCCAGGATAAAAACACACCTGGATCTAGGATAAAACACACCTGGATCCAAGATAAAAACACACCTGGATCCAAGATAAAAACACACCTGGATCCAAGATAAAAACACACCTGGATCCAAGATAAAAACACAACTGGATCCAAGATAAGCACACACCTGGATCTAAGATAATCACTCCTGGATCCAAGATAAACTCACAAGTCGATCCAGGTATGCATTGTGAGCCAGCATCATCTTATGTTAAATCTCATATTTGTCTGTTGTTTTTTTTTCATGCTGTGGGATAAATGAAACCCGGCCGCTCTCAAGTTGATGGGATCCACTTGATCTGGGAAGCAGCTCTGATCTGACTCTGTTTGCTCTCCAGGAAGCCATCGAGAGGAAGGAGAAGCGGGCGAGACGTTTCCATTTCCGCTGCGAGGAAAACGTCGGTCAGAGGAACGTCTTCCTGGATAAAGACGCCATGAAGAAAGGTGAGGCAGTGTTCTGTTTGCTGCTCTTCACCGGAGATGAGTTGCTGCTTCTTCAGACTGCCTCTTTCTTCTTCTGTGGTGCCAGCCATTCCAAGGTTGCGGATGGAGGCCATCCATGTGACCGGCGTGGACGACATGAGCACCCAGGACGTCTTCGGCTACTTTAAGGAGTATCCGCCAGCGCACATCGAGTGGATCAACGACACGGCCTGTGAGTCCAGAACCTGGTCAGAACTGGGAGTGTTTTTGTTGTTGTTTTTTTTTTTTTTTTTTTTTTTTTTTTTTTTTTTGCAAAAATGTACATTTCTGACTTTTGAGTCATCATGTTTTCTTTGTGACAAATGGTGGATATGAGCAAATGGTGGATTTTAGAGCTTTAGCGTTAACTTCTGCTAAATGCCACATTGGCATAGCCTTTAAAGCTAAAGGTAAAAGGCAAAGGTAATTTTATTTATATACCACATTTTCAGCAACAAGCCAATACAAAGTGCTTTACAGGAATTAAAATAAAAAAGAGGAAAGGACACATTAGGGCACATGGCAGCATTCAGACAAAACAAAGACGTGAGTGAAGGCGGTGACATCACTGGGCCATGAAACCACGTTGCTCAGCCTCCAGGCAGGAGTCCAACAAGATGTTGTTATCAAGGCATGATGTCCTTGGGGAGCGCTCAGCTCCACAGCTGCATGGATAACAGGAGGGGCTGAGGTGGTAAGGAGCCTCAGCAAGACTCGCATCCAACTTGCGTCTCTGTCCATACCAGCAGTCTGAGTTTTCGCTAGTTCGGCTAAGTCTGTTACAAATTTGTAGATAATCCAGGAATCCGCAAGCTCCAAACAGCAGAAATACTGTTATCATGAATAAATCCCAGGTGAATCCCAATGGGTGTGTCCCCGCAGGATAAGAGGGCTCTCCTGTGCCCAGACTTCTCGTCGAGAAAATTTGATCAATTGCATTGAGAGACCGGTTGACCAGATCCACAATTTGTAGATTCGGAGGATGTGCAAAGAAAGGCTCCAAAAATATAGAGAAAAAAAAAAAACAGAGCAAGCAGGGAAGGCATGGGCAGGGAGGGAGCAGAGGAAAAAGCGTCCACCTTCGCCGAGAGCAAGAGAGAAAGTGCCCTGTAGGCTTTAGCTTCCACTAATGTTTGTTGTAATTGGTGCTTTATGGTTAGCGCAGGTGGGTTTGTAGCTGGCGGTTCCCTCCATTGGTTTTACTCTGTGATTGGTGGAACCTCCTGACTGGTTCTGATGGTTCCTGGCTGATTACCTGTGCCTTCCTGTTTCCTAGGTAACGTGGTTTGGCTGGACGATGACACCTGCATCAGAGCTCTAATCAATAGCAGCCGGATGCCTGAACCAGAGGCTGTTACCACGGAGACGGAGTCCGGATCCCAGCCCGACGACCCGAGCAAAGGTCAGTGTGGATCAGAAAATGAGTCGGTGCTTCCTGACGCTGCAGTGCATTCTGGGTAAATGGGTCTGTCCGAACGCCGCAGCTCGTCGGGATCGGGGATCTGAGGATGAGGATGACGAAGAGGAGGAAGGTGAGGTGGATGAAGAGGAGGAGGAGGTGAAGAAGAGCAGAGACGATGAGAGCAAGACGGCTGGACAGGTAAAGCTTCACCTGGGAGAACAGGAAGTGGTCGTCTGACTGATGAGTGACTCAGCTGTGTGTGTGTGTGTGTGTGTGTGTGTGTGTGTGTGTGTGTGTGTGTGTGTCAGGTGGGCGACCTGTCGCAAGCGGAGAGAGAGTCTCTGCTGAGGAATGAACTGAGACCTGCCATCAAACCGTTCAAAGGAAACAAGCTGCTGCTGCGCTTTGCCATGCAGGGTAACACACACACACACACACACACACACACACACACACACACTCACCACCTGGTATTTCCACCCATCTGAGTAATTTCATTGACTGAATATGAGTAGATGTTCTGCATAGATATTTTTTTAATTTCAGCGTTTTGTCTGTAAGCACACACTGACATGAGTCCAACACGTTCTGACCCGTTTCCTCCCGGTTCCGGTCCAGATGACAGGAAGGAGCTGGGAGCTGCGCGCCGCAGCAGATACTACATGAAGTATGGAAACCCAAACTATGGTGGCATGAAGGGAATCCTCAGCAACTCCTGGTGAGTCTCTGCCCTCTGGTCGCCATGACAACTGGAACACCCAACATGTACTGACCAGGCCTCGTCCCGCAGGAAGCGGCGGTACCACAACCGGCGCATCCAGAGGGACGTAATCAAGAGCAAGAAGCCTCTGATTGGAGACAGCATGGGACACACTCCGCCATACACACACCGACACTCCGGTAACAGCTCCGCCCACACCCAAACGTCACCACCCACACTGTTACCCACAGTCCTCTGCTTCCACCCTCAGCTGACCTGGTCAACCTCCCCGAGGAGCCCATAAAGGAAGAGGAAGAGGAGGAGGACGAAGAACAGGAGGACGAGGCTGACGAGGACATGGACTCTGACGACAGGGTGGTGGAGTACAAGGAGAGGGGCGGAGCCTCGCGCCCGCCGGGTGCAGGGCTTCACAGCCGGGCGGAGCGCTCTCCTTCGCCGTGGTCCGAGTCGGACGAGATGGACTACGACCTGGAGCTGAAGATGATCTCTACGCCATCGCCCAAGAAGAGCAAGAAGATGACTATGTATGCCGACGAGCTGGAGGGCCACCTGAAGAACATCAGGTGAGAACCACTTTCTGCTTTCACTTCCTGTCGCCTGGCCTGGTGACAGCAAGCTGAGCAGAACTGGGTCGGAGGTTTTATTCATCCAGAACTTGTTCCATGTGAAACAGGAACCGGATCGGGTCGTCAGGCTCTCAGAACCGGGCTAAGGCCTCGTCGCCCCCCAAGGTGACGGACGTCCGGCAGCTGCTGGAGGAGAAGCGTCATGGTGGCTCTGGGGGCTCTGGGGGCTCTGGCAGCAGACAGCGCTCCCCGGTGGCCAGCAGCAGGAAGACAGGTGAGGCGTAGAACCAGGTGTTCCAGAGGTTGCGGTGGCTGGGTAGGACTGACCTTTGCTGACCTTTACTGACCCCGCAGACGTGAGGCAGCGGCTCGGGAAGAGGCGCTACTCCCCCGACAGGCGGCGCTCAGCCTCGCCTTCGTCCCCCCGGGACACTCCCCCACCCCGGGAGCCAATCAGCAATGTGCACCGCAGACTGGGCGTGGCCAGCCAGGACAGCAGAGGACCAAACACTTCCAAAGACAGGAAGACGAGTACGAGTACGACCGCCACTTCCTGTTTTCATTCCACCTTCTGTTTAGAACTTCTTGTAGAAATGTGCTATGACCTCCTGGTGACCTTTGCTACCTAGATTAAAACTCAGTCAGAATGGTTCTGAGCAGATTATAATCGCGTTTTATGTCTGAGCGTCCTGATCTGTTTGTTAAATTCCACTTCCTGTCTGATCCTCCGACTTCCTTTCTGTAGGTGCTCTGTGGAGCAGGCTGGGTTCCGCCGCTGGCGACGACAGCAGCAGCAGCGCCGGGCATCATGAGCGCAGGCAGAGCAGCCGCCCAGAGCGGCAGGACGTCAGCCGGAGGAGGCAGGGCGACGGGGAGGAGGAGGAGGAGGGAGAGGAGGAAGACGACTCTACGCTGCAGAGGGTCTGGGGTGCCATGATCAAACAGAAACAGGAACGCCGCAGCCACAAGATGAAGAAGAGCCGGTTGGACAACCTGCCGTCGCTGCAGATCGAGATCAGCCGCGACAGCAGTGATGACTCGGACGCTTGAACCCACAGGGCGGAGCCTAAAGCCCCTTCACCTGCTGGGGGCTGGGCAGAGCGCCGTCACTAACCATTCCTGTTACTGAGGAGGAGCTGAACTTCCTGTTTGCCCGGAACACGATGAGTCTTGGGGCAGAACTTAGAACGGAGGACCGTGATGGGACTGCGCCTCTCTGCCTGAACCCTTCCTGCTTCTGTTTGTAGTTTTTTATTTCCTTCCTGTGTGATGCCATCAGCTTCCTCTTCCTCTATGGGACGGGAACCATGAACCGGGTCGAGTTGCCGGGTTGCCAGGTCCACAGCAGCTGTTCCCAACGTTAAATGAACCCATGGAGCCGTTCTTCCTCTCATGATTATGATGATGATGATGATCCAGGTCAGAGTTAAAACAGTCGGACAGCAAAGCCGCCAATCAGCTTTTAGCCAGATGCTGATTGGCTGCCCAATAAACTCTGTTTTGCCTGACCTTTTACCTCTACATTCTGTCCACTCTAACCACAAAGCAGAGCAGAACTGTGAAGTGGGTGGAATATGACTCATTGTTCGATTTTTATTAATAAAAATCTGGAAAGTGTGGTGTGTCTTTGTATTCAGTTAATTTGGTTTAATATTTAAAAATGTCATCAGACTAATATATAAAGTTATTTCCAAATTCTGGTATTTTAAAAACTAAAATAACTTGTGAAACTGATATTTAGAGCAGGTTATTCGTCTACAGATATTTGTCACAAATTCTTTTCACTTTGTGTACTTGGGCAACACCGTCCTTAAGTTATCAATGAGAATTATATTTTCTTTTGCCTATTTTTCTATTTTAAACATTTTATTTTACTTAATTTATTGTCATACAAAAAATATTTACAATTTTCAGTTATTTTCTGTTTTCTTGCTTTTTATTTAGTCATTTATTTTTGGATTATTTTTTTATTCAAGATATTTATATTTCAATATTTTTTTTAGAGAAATTAGCATTACGTAATTTGAGTTTATGCTCCGGTTTTAGTTATTTGTGTAATCTTTTAAAATTAGAGCTATTTTGTAATTTAATGACTGTTATATTTACTGCTATGCTCATATTGAACATGCTTACTGTTTAAAGAGACCTCTACCTGTCAGGCTCCAAGCAGTGGTCGCATGCGTCGGCCAATCGCCTCAAGCGGCCGTTTCTTACACAACTGTCAAGCTCCTTCACTCTGATTAGCTCCTTTGTGTGTTTGTTATTCTTTCGGACCAATCGAAATCCAAAGCCCGGGAAGCACTGCGTTTTTCCAGCCAATGAGGCACACTGACGTCACTGTAACTACAAGTGAATTTCATGTGACGTATGAGGCCTGTAGCTCAAGTCGCCATTTTCTTGCCATCGAAAACGAACCGAGAAGACCAACTGACGGCGGCGGAAAAATACCGTCGAGTCGGGCCGTAGTTCTTCATGGTTGTCGGCCCAACCGTTATCTCGATGAATTAATGGACTGTCTGCTGCTACGTGGTAATGCTATTGGTCCGGCTGCTGTAGCTTGGTTCGGGTGTCGGAGCTGGAAGATGGAGGACCAGACGGCCCGGGAAGACGCCTGCAGGGAGTACCAGTCCTCGCTGGAGGACCTGACGTTCAACAGCAAGCCGCACATCAACATGCTCACCATCCTAGCCGAAGAGAACATCCAGTTCGCCAAGGATATCGTGGCTATTATTGAAGCTCAAATCAGCAAGGTTTTTATGATCATAGCATACTTTATTATCAGTTTGTGTATGTGGGTCAAACATGGCGGTGTTGTGGTTAGCGGCGCTCTGTGGAGGCCCAGCAGAACCTCCGGCTTCTCTGTACGGAAGCAGCTCAGTCAGGCTGTCTGAATAAACCTCTGGTCCTCCGGCTAGCTGGATGTGGTCCTGGCTTCAACAGAAAGCCGCTTTTTTTTTATTTTTAAAGAAAAACATTTTACGGTTACACAAACTTCTTAAACAAAAACAGACGTTAATAGGAAGTGTCTCTAACCGGTTCCAGGTCCACTCTGACCTCAAAGTTCGGTTTCAACCATCTACTTTTTAAGTTGTTTTAAACTTCTTCCAGGGTGTCAGATTGGTCCGAAACAGGAAGTGATTAATTTCCATGTGGCAACACCAAGAAACTAAACGAGGTCAGAAGTCACAGGAAGTGGTCATTAAGGCCTTCATCATCGGCTGACTGTTTCCTGTCAGAAATCTGAGCGTTAACCAGAGAGCCTGGAGACACGCGAGAAAAAGGTCAAATAAACTTTATTACTATTGTCATTATACACTATGGTTATTTATCAACACAGCTGGGAAAAGTAACAATATATCAACTTATTTCTATTAAAGTAAAAGTAATCGGTATTATCCAAGACATTACTAAAACGTAAAAATGTTTTTGGAAAACAGACAATTCCTGTGTAACAGATTAAAACTTTTGCTTTAATATTTAAAGTGATGCAATCAGACGGACAAATATATAAAGTTATGTACAAATAAAGACTTAATAAAAGTTCCTAAATTACCTTTTTCAATATTAAACTAATACATCAGCTAATATTTGTATATAAGAGCAGGGCACAGTAGTTGTATATAAATATAATATAAATGTTTACTGTATGTTTAAATGATTTCCATCAGAATGAGCAGGTAGAAAATAAAGCTGGTTTAGAAACAGGAGGTCTCACTCTGAGTCTGGTGGATTCTGGGCAAAACATGTTTCTTTGCTATACTTTATAATATTAATATTCAAGTAAAAGTTACTGAAGTAAATGTTAGTAGTTGCTGCAGTGAGCAGCTGCTCTCTGGCGTCACTAAGCTGCTAATGAGGCTCAGATAGAAACCTGACTGACAAGGCAGATTATTGACAACCTTAATTATTAATAAACCAACAATGAACAAAGCTGGAATCCTGTTGGTTCTACAATCTAAAACCAATCTGAAGTAATCGTGTCAGACTCGGATGAGGTTCTGGTCCAGATCGGTTTAACGCATCAGAAGCTGATGATCTGCTTTAACCAGGCGCGGGTTGGATGTCTTCAGTGTCTAGTTGCCTACCAATGAGCTCTGCTGCCCAGTCCTCAGGTCCAACATGGCGGTTCCGTTCTGGTTAAAGTAACATTACAAAATAGATGGGTCCAGATCTGAGTAAAAACTCAAATCAATGTTGTTTGCTGATTGGCCCCGGGGCCTCACTGGTTTGAACCCCTCTACTGGGACCAGTTTGGTTCTGAGGTCGTTTACTGGTTTTCTGTTGTATATTTTTATAAATATTGTAAAATATGAATTGCTCCACAATGTGGATGATGTAAATATTTCCCAGCAGGTCTTGGTTCTGAGCGTTGGTGACAGGTTAGAACCCTGGCGGTGGTTCTGATTGAGCCGGACCACATCCTGCCCCCACCCTCATCCCCTCAGTGTTTGATTCGTCTGCATGAATGAATGAATTCACTCGTTCATCTGGATTTTCTCTATTTTCCTGGAATGTGACTGCTGGTTAAACATGTTGATAATAAAATCTGTGAAATGTGCTTTTTGTCATTTTTTCTTTGTGGGTTTAACTCTGGTCTGTGTGGCTCTGAGCGCTGCAGAGCTTAAATCTGGGTTCATAACTGAAGGTTGAAAGTTGAAGGTTCAAAACCCGAAAGGGTAAAAACAAACCAAGCAGAGCGCACCATCGCCTGGGTAACGTACAAAGAGGGCTGCGCCAGCAGGGGCCCTCTTTGGAGGTAAACGCTGTCCCCGGACCAACGACCTGGATCGCCATGACGACGGATTACCACCTCCATATTTGCAATCAGAACCGACTGAAGATCCTGGTCTTGACCCTTTTTGGACATTTTGTTCCTGAAAGAAGAACCAAACCGTGGAGGCTGATTTTATTTTTTTTTTTAATTATTTTTTTTTTTTTAATCCAGATTTTTTTTAAGTGGATTTTGTTTGGGAACTTTGTGTTTTTTGTTTTGTTTTTGTTTTTTTATTCATTTGTTCTGAAATGTTGTGTAACCCCTGCTGTTGTCTAAACTTGTTGAGTTCTCTTATCGCTCCAGGCGCCGGCCGCTGAGAAGCTCCCAGTTTTGTACTTAGTGGACTCCATAGTGAAGAACGTTGGAGGAGAGTACCTTGCAGTGTTTGCTAAAAACCTAATCGCTTCATTTATTTGTGTCTTTGAAAAGGTAAAGTCCCGCTAGCTGCCGTGTCTTTAAGCTCTGCCCACATGGCGTCCTGCTGTTGCTTGTTGGTTGTGGGCTGAGGTGGGCTGTGGCCAAGGCACCCAGCTCTCTGTGCTCTGTGTGTAGGTGGATGAGAACACCAGGAAGAGCCTGTTCAAGCTTCGCTCCACCTGGGACGACGTCTTTCCGCTCAAGAAGCTCTATGCCCTGGACGTCCGGGTCAATTCTCTGGACACGGCCTGGCCTATCAAGCCGCTGCCGCACAACTTCAACTCCACCTCCAGCATCCATGTCAATCCCAGGTTCCTCAAGCAGGTGGGTGTGATGCTTTGGCAACGCAGGCTTCTACCGCAGGAACCAGCAGACCTCTGCTCTGATCTCTGCTGGTTCTGGACTGAGAACATTAAATAAATCCTCACTGTCCTCAAATACAAAATCCTACCAAGGTTTCCTGTCCAGGTCCTACTGTAAGTATGTCAGTCAGACAAAACTAACCCAATGTAACTTTACAACAAGTTATAGGAGCTTGTTTTGAGTCAGTAACTAGTGGCAGATTTTTTCACGTGAGACATTTCCCATGTTATAAGTGAAGAAATCTCCCAGAATTTTATAAGACTAAAAATATTAATATCTAGTTGAAAAGTTACTTTTATATTAGAGATATTTTCTGTAGGCATGGGCATTTATTATAGCGTTCATTGTGAAAATAATTCTGATTTTATTGTCTTGATAAATTTGCATTAATGTTGGCAACATTTATATAATTGTAAATGTTTTTACTATTTTCTCCATTGTTCCCCAAATATCAGTAAATATGATTAAAGTTGCAGTTTAAATCACACTTCTTCAAAACGGGAATGTTTTTAAAAAACATTTTTTGTAGCAACTTGAATGCTAAAAATCCTTAAAGACGTAATAGTTTTTCATCATCATTTTTATTGTTATCACAACAGTGCCATGAAATATTGTGATGAACGTCCACATCGCCCTAATCTGCAGCAGAAACCAGACAGGAAAGCCTGTTAAGATTTAGTTTTTGCAGTGAAGGTTTGAGTTGGACTTGTCCTGCAGCTCTCATCTGTCCCAGTTCACTGGATTAGAACCAGTCTGACCAGATTCTCAGTGGGAAACAATTCAGAACGAAGCAGCTTGGTTCAGGAAATGTTTCGTCTTCCTCCCCTGATGAAGGAGTTTAGATCTGATGGTTCTTCTGGACCTGAAATGTTTTATTCCAGCTTCACTTTGATCCGTTAACCTCGTGGTTTAATAACATTTGGTCTTCCTTTTCCTGCTTGCAGCCTGAGGAAAAGGCCCAAACGCAACCGGTCCCGGCCAAGCCGGCGCCGGTGGCCCCAGCCCCTCCACCACCACCCCTGGCGGTCCCCCAGACAGCCCCAGCCGGGCTGACCCAGGAGCAGCTGATCCGGCAGCAGCTGCTGGCCAAACAGAAGCAGCTGCTGGAGCTGCAACAGAAGAAGATCGAGCTGGAGCTGGAGCAGACGAAGGCCCAGCTGGCAGGACAGGTCGGCTTATGGTTCTGAACCTCAGAGTTCTGGGTTTGGTTCTGAATCTCAGGCTGGACCAGAGTCTGGATCCAGTTCTGGTTCTGATGTCTGTAAGCAAAGTTTGACGTGTAAAAGCTAACTGAGTGTTTGTGTGTCTGCAGGGTGGCCTGGTGCTGCCACCACCTATTGGGTCAGTTCCGGCCGAGGCAAGCCCGTCTCAGAGACCGGGTCAGCAGGTTCCTCCACCAATCCGGCCCTGGATCCCCCCACAGTCTCCTGCCGACCCCAAGCTGTCCACCAGAGACCCCCGTTTGAACCGTAGTGGACCTCCCACTGCACCCCAGCCGGCTGCCAAGCGGCAGAGCCCGCACCCCCCCGGGGCGTCAGCGGCCCCTGCCGAGAAGAGGGCACCAGAGAAACCCCCCCGGCAGGAAAAAAATCGGCCCCCCAGGAAGGACCCACCAGAGGAGAAGCTGAAGTCCAAGTCTCCGTCTCCGCTGGCCAGAGGCCTACAGAGCAGGAGCAAACAGGCAGAGGCGGAGACACCCAAACCCGCCGAGGCCCCTAGGAAGGACCCTCGGCTGAAGAAGCGTCTGTCGGAGAAGCCAGCCGAGGCCAAGGACGACGACGTGAAGGAAAAGAAGCGCTGCGTGGACAAGAAGGAGCGGGACGATGCGCCGCGGAGAGCCGAGCCACCCAGGTCCAACAAGACCAAGCCTCTGAACGGACTGGCGCCCAAACATGACCATCTGGAGCCCGCCGACAAGCCCGACCCAAAGCCTGGCACCGCCACCACCCGCAGGAAGCGCACACATTCCCGGTCCCGCTCACGATCACCCACCAGCTCCCCCAAGAGGAAGGACCGCCGCTCTCCCAAGAGCCATGCCCGCAGCGGCTCCCTGTCACCATCCCACAAGGCTGGGAAACCTCGGAGGGTCCGTGGTGACGACACCCCCCACGGCAAGCCAGGCCGAGATGACCGGCCCGGCGCCAAGAAGGCCCAGTCGGACAGCAGGAGGCCAAAAAGGCTGCAGGAGGAGCGCCGCTCCGAATCCAGGGACTCCCACTCCCCACGAGGTCACGACGGGGTCAAGGAGGCCAAGGATTCACAGCATCGCTGGAGGAGTGGCTGGGAGGAGAACAAACAGTGAGTCCGGCTCAGAAAGCTGACAACTTTACTTCCTCTGGTTTTATTACCTGGGTTCTTCTGGCATCAGTTGTTAGTTCTGAAACATTCACCCTTGACTGTGAAGAGAAGCAGTGAGTAAATGTGTAAACTGTCTGGTTCCACAGCACAAAGCAGCCTGAGGACTCCCACACCAAGTCTGGACCCCCCCGACACAAACCCCATGGCACCCCGACCCGGCCTGGCACCCCTAGGAACCAGAAGATCCGTCTCAGCGTTGACGCCAACCTACAGATTCCTGAAGTCCTCAACTCTGCCTCCAAGAAGGACCTGCTGAGGAGGGTGCGTTCAGGAACATGTGGACCTCCCAGCTTTCTGCTTCTATCTGTTGTTGTTATGGTAACAGTGGTGTTTGTGTCCACAGGCCAGCAAGCGTCTGGAGAGCGGAGAGATTTCCCAGGAGGACTTCCTGAACATGGCACACCAGATCAAACACTTCTTCCAGTACCAGGAGGAGAAGCAGCAGCGCTCGGAGAACTGGGACGAGTCCGGAGACTTCTCCATGAAGAAGCCGTCCATTCCCCGCCCCCATGACACAATGGACGCAGCTGAGCTGTCCTACTACGAGCACAAGTCCAAGCTGAGGAAGACTCAGGTCAACCACAGAGTCACAGGCGAGGAAGGCCACGAGACTCCGGAGGATGTTGGGGAGCCGAGACCAGGAGAGAAACTGGGAGGACGGAGCGGTGGACACCCATACGGACGGCCAGGTGAGCTGGGGAACACCTGGGAAAACACGGACATGCTGCTCTCCTATTGGACAGTAGCTGATGCTTCTGCTAACCTGCAGGTGAACGGAGGAGCAAGGAGCGAGAGGAGGTGCGGACCCCTCTGGCCCCCATGGTGGAGGAGTACAACCACGGGAAAGAGTTCCCCAAGCTGAAGGGGCTCCGCTTCCGCAGGAGGGACCGCCCTGGAGAGTCCAGTAAGTCCAGGCCAGAGGTCAAGGTTAGGGACCAGATCAGTCTGGGTTTCAGGGATTTATGTGTAGAGCAGCACCTTTGGGTGAGGTGGTGGTCCGGGACGTGTTGTGTTCAGGGTGTGCAGAAATCCTCAGCATCCTGTTCTGTCCTGCAGGTGAGCGGGAGTGGACGTCGCCACTGACGGAGCGACAGCTCTACGACGACGAGCACAAGAGTGGCTATGACGCCCCGCGGAGATACGGCCCTGCTGACACACGCCGGCAGGACGGGCCCTCCCCCGTCTCTGGGGGCCGCAGGAACTCCCCAGGGCCAGCCAGTCTGGAGGCTCCACCCCCTCGATTTGAGCGGGAGCGCCTGTCGCCTTTACATCAGAAAGACTCAGCAGACATGAGTCCGGTTCCTCGCTTTGAAAGTCCCAACAGCGAGCACTCTGACGAGGGGCCCTTGGATGCCCCCGTTCCTCACCTCACCAGTCTGAAGGGGCCTCCCCGCGGAGGGCCTCTGTCTGGGGTCCGACACAGCGACTCCCCAGGGCACACACCGCCCCATGAAGGAGGACATCCCCCCTCACGCTACAGTGGCCCTGGGCACATGGGCCCCTCCAGACCGCACCGTCCCGGCTGGTATGAAGGTGGTGGCCCCGGCCGTTTCGAGGAGCCGCAGTTTGAGGGCTCCCACCACCCTGGCCCCGGCAGATTCGAGGGCCCTGTGCACCATAATATGGCAGAGAGGACTGAGGGCTCCGGGCCCTGTGAGGGTCTCCGCATGGCCATGAGAGGAGGAGGAGATGGGCCGTTCGATGGGCCCCCCCAGGGCCCCAGCAGGTTTGGAGGCCCTGTAGGCCAGCAGCAGTCGGTCAGGTTTGAGGGACAGATGGGGGGGCCTGGTCACTTGGAGGGCCCCATGCAGCGTTTCGATGGGCCAGGGCCCTTCAACAACATGGGTCCTGGCCCAATGGGCTTCCAGCAACAGCGGCCCCTCCGCTTTGAGGGCCCCACTAACCAAATAGGTCCAATGAGATTTGACGCCCCCAGTCGCTTTGAGGGCCCTGGACCAGGCCCCAGGTTTGATCTGCCTGGGGGCCCCCACCAAGCGGGACCTCATCAACCTGGGCCCCCACGCTTTGACTATGCTCCTGGCCAGCAGGGTCCGCCCAGGTTCCCCCCCCAGCACAACATCCAGCTGCCCATGCAGCCGATGGCCCCGCCCCTCTACGACGGCCCCATGGGCCCCCAGCAGAGCTTCGGCATGGCCCCCCAGCGGTTCCCAGAACCCATGAACCCTCAGTTCACCCCCGGCCCCAACATGCTGCCGGCAGCAAACTTCAACATGCAGCCGGTCCCGTTCAGCCAGCCAGGCCCCGGGCCCTACTACAACCCTGCAGCTCCCGCCATCAGCATGCAGCAGCCGGTGAGTCTGCTTCCTGTTCCCCTCTGCTTCCTGTTCCTGTCAGTATTCTTTACTCTCTGTCTGCTGGGCTCATCCTGCTGATTCTGACCTGGTTCTCCTCCCTCCAGGGCTCCATGATGGGGAACCTGAACCAGCCCTACCTGCCTCAGAACCCAGTGCCTTTCGGACAGCAGGGTACGTATTTAAAGCTTGGACCTCTGTGTGAGAACAGGAAGTGATGTCAGGTCTAACAGATGTTGTCTGCAGCTGCTCAGGCGGCTCCTGCAGAGAACCACTTTGGTCAGCTGGACGTCAACGACCTTCTGTCCAAGCTCATCTTCAACGGCATCATCAAGCCGCCGTCACAGGCTGAGTCTTCGCAGACCGCCAGCGGTCAGTCAGCCAATCACAAGTTGCTGCCACCACCACTGCTCCACTTCAACCCTTCACACCGTCTAAGGTTTCTGTTTCCTTTCAGAGGCATCGTCCACGACAACTGCCCCGACTCCAGCTGTGGAGGAGGAGGAAGAGGAGGACCCGGAGGTGGAGGAGGATGAAGACCTGCCGGATCTGACCAGCTTCAGCATCGACAGCATGAAGCAGTGAGTCACAGATGTTACACTGACCCATCCTTGGGGTTCCTACGGCTCCTGAACGCAGCACAAATGATTCAGTTTGCTCCTATATTCTGACCTCTGACCCCTTCCTGCAGGCGCTATGAGAGCGTGGTGACCAAGCTGTACTCAGGGAACCAGTGCTGCCTCTGCAGCATGCGCTTCACAGCGGCGCAGACCGACCTGTATGCCGACCACCTGGACTGGCACTTCAGGCAGAACCATGCCGGCAAGGTCGCCAGCAAGAAGGTCACACACCGCCGCTGGTACTACAGCCTGACGGTGAGCGTTCGCACGCACGAACACGCACACACACACACACACACACACCCACGCAGCCAACAGCACAATTCTGACCGAGCTGTGCGCCTCCTCCAGGACTGGATCGAGTTTGAGGAGATCGCCGACCTGGAGGAGCGTGCAAAGAGCCAGTTCTTTGAGAAGGAGAACGAGGAGGAGGTCCAGAAGAACCAGGCGGCCGCCAAGGAGAAGGAGTTCCAGAGCGTCCGCGCCACCAAGGACCAAGTGGGAGAGGTGAGCTGCTCAGGCCGGGCACCCGGGGCAGTGCTGACACACCAGCCTTCTCCTGCTGCTAGGTTTGGGTCAGGGCTGCGGCCGGGTTCTGGTCCAGAACCAGGAGTTTTGTGGTGTGGAACCGGTTCTGATAATCCATTTTTCTCCACAGTCGTGTGAAATCTGCCAGGAGCCGTTTGAGACGTACTGGGTGGAGGAAGAGGAGGACTGGTTCCTGAAGAACGCTGTCAGAGTGGATGACAAGGTCAGGCCCCGCCCACTTTGCATATGACCCTTTAACACACTCCGCCCACTTTGCATATGACCCTTTAACACACTCCGCCCACTTTGCATATGACCCGCCCCCTCAGGTGGAAGTCAGAAACTTTCAGGGTTTCATTCTAACATTTGAATCATAATATTAAACTCTTATTTTATTATGATTTTAATATATATAATCTTGATCATTTAATATTTGAATTTTAATATTAATCTTAAAATATCAAAATGGGACTCCTGGTTCTAGAGCCCGGTTCTGTTCAGATTTCAGATGAAGCTGGTGGTTCCTGTCCGGTCTAGGTTTTAGCTCATATACTCTTGAGCCGGTTGATTTCTCTTGAAAATGGTTGATGACTCTTGATTTCATATCTAATCTGGGGAAAAGAATCGGAACCAGTTTGGTTCTGGTTTTCTGACCCAGAATGCCTCCATCTTTAGAAAATAACATCAATTTTAATTGATGGTTTTGTTCCAGTTTTACTGCCAGTTCTGCTCTGGTAAATGTTGTGTGAATCGGATCAGAACCGTGTGAACTGTGTTTTGTCTCAACAGAACTTCCACCCGGCCTGCTTCGAGGACTATAAGAAGGTGAGTCCAGTCCGTCTGAGTCTAGCCCCTGCTCTTCCTCGTCCTCTTCATCATGCTCTCTCCCTCTCTCTCTCTCGCCCCTCAGACGTCGTCCTACCTGGACGCAACGCCGTCCCCCAGTCGGCTGCTGGCCGAACACCCGCTGGGCGCATTCGTCAAGACCGAGGAAGAGGAGGCTGAGACTTCCTGTCAGGTCACTTCCTGTCAGATCAAACAGGAAGTAGAGGCTGACATCACTGTTTCTGGTCAGGAGGAACCAGACTCTGAGGCGCCGGCGGACTCAGCCCGGTCCGAGGACACGGCTTGACGCGGCGCCGCTCCTCTTTGTCCTGACGGGTCGAAGATTTTTACCTCTTGAATACATTTTGGTATTTGGATAGTTGCGGCCGTTTCTGGGCCGCGGTTCTGTTCGCTGCGGTTCTGTTTGCCGCGGTTCTGATCGATTCTGTACGCCACGGCTGTAAATGATTTAATTTATACATTAAAGTATTTTTTGGTAACTCTGGTCTGCAGCTGCTGTCTGTTGCCTAGTTACATAGTTTGATTGTTGATTGGCTGCTCTGGTGATGAGTCATCACAGGTGTTGAAGGTAAGCATCATCTGATTGGACGACGTCTCGTTTGAGGATCTTTTTACTTTTGTTTTTTCTTCAATAAACGAGTCTGAAACGTTTTTCTGTGTGAATTCTGGTTCTGATCCGACTCGGTTCTGCTGTCATTTAGGTTCAGTCATTAAAATAAAGCTTCAGTGGACTCAAACCTCCTGATTTCCTGTTTTCATTCTCATCCATCATCTAACCCACATGTATCAAACTCCAGTCCTGGAGGGCCGGTGCCCTGCAACTTTTAGATGTGCCTCTGCTGCACCACACCTGAATAGAATAATTAGGTCATCAGCAAGTCTCTGGAAAACTTATCTACACAAGGAGATAATTAAGCCATTTCATTCCAGTGTTTTGTACCTGTAGCACATCTAAAAGCTGCAGGACAGTGGCCCTTGAGGACTGGAGTTTGACACCTCTGACCTAACCACCCGTATCAAAGATCCTGGTACCCTTTCAGGGTTCCCCAGGCACAAAGTCAAACTCCTCCAAGTCTACAAAGCCCATGTAGACTGGTTTGGACCTCGGCACCAGACTGGAGAGCCTGACCCAGAGTTCCCAGGATCCACTACCTCAATGGAAGTCAACCATCCATTTTCTAACACCCTAGATAGGCATCAGGGTTGCTGGTGCCTATCTCATAGGCAGAGGGAGGCTACCCTCTTGTTTACCCGAGTGAATCCCAACGTACAGGCACCAAGATTGAGGCAACGAGGTCGCCCATGGCTGCCCGGTGCCTCTCACCTCAGCTACCACCCATCTCACACAAACCCCTCCACTGGGTGGATCAGGTGGCTGTCCATGGAGCAAGTCCAAATCATGGAAGCCCATTTCCACCATGAAATAAAACATCAAGGCCCAACAGGAAGTTTAGCAGACAGGAACATAATTATGAGATTCTGGACAATTTCTTCTCAGAGAAACAGACTGACCTTTAATCTCATAATTACAACTTCCTGTTGGGCTTTTATTTTGTCTTCCATGGTGGAAATGACCTTCCAAGCCAAATAAACTTAATTGCCAAAGGAAAGCTGATGCTGGTTTATGTGCAATAGGTTTTCCTTTAATATTAAACATTAAATATGACTAAAAATAGAACAACTGATTTCATATCAAATTTGGGGAAAAGAATAAGGACCAGTTTGGTTCTGGTGTTCTGACCCAGAATGTCTCCATATTTAAAAAATAACCTACATTTTAACTGATGGTTTTGTTCCAGTTTTACTGCATTTCACCTAATGGTTCCGATTGCTGGGTTTCTATGCCTGGACTGTACAACACATCTAACTCTATACGTCTATAGAACATCTGATCCGGTCCAGTTCGAGGAGAACTGAGTGGTTCTGACCCTTTTTCACATTCTGTCTTAAAATCTTTGTTTTTGTTTTTCATGCAACTATAAAAATGATGAAAACAATGAAATTCCTGCTTTAACTCCAAACCTCCCCTGGTTCTGATCTGGTTTGTCCAAAAATGGCACCTTTGTCATGACAACAGGCAGAACTTCCTGTGATCAACTAAAACTCGTCAGATTTAGCTAGGTTAGAATTTATTTATTTATAAAGTTGATTCATTAAAGTTATTTTTTATGATTCATAGAAATCTTTAAATGCATTCATCTAACCTGCAATGGACTGGCGACCTGTTCAGGGTGACGCTGCCTCTTGCTGGAGATAGGCAGGCATCTGCATCCCTCCCTACCTCACCAGGGACAACCAGGGACAAGAGTGGAAGAAAATGATTGGATGGGATTCATCTAACTTCGTCTGGACGGTTCTGGTTCTGGTTCATAGCAGAACCGGGCCTTTCTGGACGGCTCAGCGTCAAAAAGACAAGCAGCAGCACACAAAATAAGTGAAATCAGGTTTTTATTCCAGATCCAGAGAAATGCAGCGAGCCGCCACCAGGGCGACGACATTCTAGCATCACTAAAACACGACCAACTTCTCTGCATCAGGCTACAGGAACAATGTAAACAGGCTGAAGATCTGGGTCGGAACCATCCTGCAGGCTGGTTTTGACCCGAGTTATAGCACACTGAGGAAGTACCAGCTGGTTCTCTGAAACCAGACCTGGTTCTGGTTCTGATCTGTCACCTCCAGAACCGGTACACTCCCAGAACGATGGCGAGGCAGGCAAAGATGGTTGCTGTGAAGGAAACGCAGAAGATAAACGTAAAGCAGCACCGTCTCCCGAACCAGAACCGGAACCAGAACCGGACCCACCTGCCATGTACCGGACCGTCTCCAGCTTCAGAGACTCCAGCACCGTCTTCAGCGACGCCACCTGTAGGTCCATTTTCTTGTTGATCTCCATGTTGTCGTTTTCCAGGTCGGCTTTCTGGAGACACAACGTGATGTCATCAGGAGACAGCCAATCAGAAGCCGGCAGGGTGGACCCACCCACTTCCAGAAGGAACCAATCAGACCTGCAGGTGAGTTACCTTGTGGTAGAACTCTGATGTTGCCTCCATCAGCTTCTTCTCCTGGTCGGTGAACTGAGACAGAGAGCAAGGAGTCTGAGTATTAGAACAAGTCTCGGACTGACCTTCAAGTCCGAGTGCTTGAAGATCAGACCGAGTCTGAGTGTGTGACCCTAGACTGTGACTTCTGACCAAGTGTGTATAACATTAAACAGAGTGTGTGTGACGTGAGTCGAGTCTTTCCTGAGACCGGAGAAATGACTCAGGTCTCCTGCTGATTTCTGGATTCAGTGCTGGACTTGTAGACCTGCTGACTCCAGAATCTCTCCTGACCCACCATTTCAGAGGTCCTGCTCCTCTCCAGGTTGATGTCCAGTTTGGTTTCTGCTCTGACTTTCTCACTTTCCTCCTGAAACCAGACGACCTGTTAGCATCTCCACACAGTCGAGTCAGCGTTGAACTCCTCCAAATCCTCCTCACCTTCAGTCTGTTCTGCAGCTGCTCCAACTCTCGCTTCATTTTCTGCAGGAACAAAAAATGGGAGTTTATGAACCGCTAACTACTGATTAGCAGGACCGCTAGCTGATAATTAGCAGGACCGTTAGCAGGTCCAGCAGAGCAGAACCTTCTAACTTCACTACGATCTTTTAATAGTAGCATGTAAACAATAAAGCAGCACAGAATCAGTAAATTCTATTTTTTTAAGACACTATTCCAGAACCAGCACCATGTTGCCATTAGGGCGGCAACATCACATCATAACAAACACCAGCACTGCGTTACCGTGTTCTCAGACCGCAGGTTGGCGAACTCGCTCTTCTCCAGGATCACCATGTCCTTCCTGATGGAGTCCAGGTGAGCCATGATCTGCTGCACCGCAATCTCCTGCAGAACCACGATGTTATTAAACATTATTATTCAATGTTTGTCCCGTTTATCTGTAAGCTGATATGACAACAATATGATGTTCTAACTGTGTGGTAATCTAGAAAGAGAATGGAAAGACTTTCTCTTTACACAAACACTTTTAAAGTGCTTGTGTAATAAATGATTTTATTTTTAACTAAGCAACAAAAATATCTGCTACTGCAGCTACAATAATGTTACAAAATGTATTTTTAGCAATTTTGATGTATAGACTCAAACAATATTGTGAAAGAAAAGTCTTGCTTTTAAGGTTTGAGGTAAATTTTTCTTTATAGTTGCACAAAATATGCTTTTCTAACAAATATAACAACATGGCTTGTTATATTTCTGAGTGCAGCTGTAGTTTTATTTTTAAGTTAGAGAAGGATGTAGTTCAGTTTGGTGACCAGCAGTGTGCAGCAACAGATATGAAAGGACCTCAGCGTCTTTTTGGTAAGAACGTTATGAAGGAAACTTTCCTCAACTTTGAAAGAGCAACTTTTTAAACCTTGCTAACCGTAGCAGCTCTGTGTACCTGCAGTTAGCGACTCATTATAAAAACTCTGAGGTATGAAGTTGTACCTGGTGGGATTTAGTCACCATGTCCTTGTAGACGATGTCCATGTTGGCTGTGGTCAACGTGACCAGAGCTGAGACGATCAGCTCAGCCTGCTGCTTCTCGAAACCTGCCAAAAAAAACAAAAAAAACCAAAAACAACACAAAAAACTAAAACTGAAAAACTGATTAAAACTAAACCCACAGCAAGACTAAAAAACCATAATAAAAACAAGAGAAAATAAGGATTCCATACATCCTCATACAAAGAGCCAATAAAAACATGATTCTGCTTTCCGTAAAACCAAATATCCCCACAAAGTTCTGCTTCAAACTCATGGACATTTTTTTATTCAATAATAAATTAATAATACTATGCTAAAACATCCTAAAAACATTGTTAGTATGTCAAATAACAGCAGTATTGTATAAATATAAAGTCAAGCTAGCGTTTCTAGTTTAAGCTAGCTTTACCAGTGGCTAACTGAATGCTAACACTAACAGAAAACTTTAATTGTTTCTGAAACATGATGAATTTATTCCAAACTTAAGATATAGTTTAATTCACCATAACATGAACAACGAAGACCCAAAATCTGGTTTCCAACAAGGAAGACTGAGATAAAAGGAAAATAATATTGTTTCTGTACAAGCTAACTAGCTTAGCACAGCAAAGTAGGAACAATGCAAAGTTAAAGCCATTTATATTATTACAGTTGGCAATTTATTTAGATTATGAATAAACTGATAATGAAATCATCTTTGTGTTAGCGCTACAGCAGAAGCTAACAGCTGCAGCCCTGTTTGAACTTCAGCCAATCAGCACCAAGGAAAATGAATAGAATGAAAATGTAGAATTTGGCAAAAACTGGAACGGATTTCACGGGATCAGCGGCTCACCACTCTTCTCCAGCTCTATCACCATGGCATGGGAGTCAAAGGTCAGCTTCCTCTGTTCTAGAGGGGTCAGCTCAACCTTCCTCAGGTCAAAGGTCGCAGACGGAGTTCCCACATGGAAACCTAAAACACACACAGCAAACCTGAAGTCCTGACACGGAACAGGAACTGGATGGAGGTGGGTTCAAGTGGAGCACATTTTAACATTTCCTGGACCGTACCCGGGCCGTGTCCTGGTTCTGGGACTGGACCCAGGCTGTGTTCTGGTTCTTGGACCGGATCCGGGCCAGGTTCTGGTTCCTGGACCGGACCCGGGCTATGTTCTGGTTCAGGCTTTGTTCTACTTCCAACCAAAACCATTAAATCCATCAGATTTCTCAACATTTTACTGAAAATGTTGTTGGTTCTGCTCCAACATCATGAGATGTTCTGGTGCTTTCAACATCAACATCCAAGCTCTAAGATTGGAAAATTCTTATTGTTGATTTTTGGATGTGATACTGTCAGCATTAATTACTTTATTGAGCCATTTATTATTTCTGATTTTACTGACACTTTTGGCAGGATCAGTCCTCCGTAGAACAAATGCGCTTCTACAAACTACGAACGATTCCTGGCGGCGAATCGTTCGTTATTTCAGTTCAGTAGTGTAACTTCATTTTTTATGTTGTTGCCGGGCAACAGTCAATGTTTTATGAAATCATTAAATCAGAGCTGGGTGACCCGACGTCAAACTAATCGTTTAGGAACAAAACTTTTGTGTGAAAAACCTTGAGAAAAAGTCAAAGAGTGAAAACTATACATGATGGAAAGAGGAGCTGCCCTGAGGAAGGGGAGAATGAGGAAAAGGACTTCCAGGCATAGACATCAATACGTATTGATGTCTATGCTTCCAGGTACACCTTTTCTGCACCAAACTCCCTCCGACCAATCAGAGATCAAGGAACATCATCCAGAACCAGCAGAACGATCTCAAACTGTGCACATGCGCACTTTGACCCCTGACTTTTAGCACAGATTGCCTCGTACCCCTCCCTCCTCCATGGCGCTCACCTCTCCACGCGCCCAGCCGCCGCGCGACGAGACGCCGCAGCAGGGGGTTCATCCCGGAAGCGCCCTCGTTCACCTGAACCGATACCAGCCGAACTTCAGCCGAACTTTACCAAAGCAGCGCGCGCTCAGCGGAAAGACAGCTGACCGGACAGAATTGACGGTGGTGCTTTCACGGACAGTCGGATCTGCAACAGTCATGTCCGTCATGCCCATGGAGCCCTCTAGTGGTGAATACCAGTGTAGATAAACTACGTTTAATATTCCAGACTTATACAAGTGAAAAATAGGTAAAATAAAACAATAAAAAGATCATTTAAATCCAGAACCTCAGCTTTCACCTCAGATCCTTCTCCAACAACATAATTCTGCTCAGGATTTTGAATATTTCCTGTTTTACAACATGTTCTAATAACTAAGCTATAGATATTTTTTTTCTCATTATTATTAGCTAAAATTATTTTCCTGAAGTTATTTTCTGGGGAACTTTTAATATTTAAGGTTTACATTTATTTGTAATATAGCAACAAAAATAAACATCAATACCTGACATATTAATGCACAATAATCCACTACTTCAAGGCTCCATAAATTAAATTTCTTGTAAAACTTTCGATCCATGTTTATTATGAGTGGATGTCTTTGAATGACAAATAAGTCAGACAGGTCAGGCCAATATCGGAATATGATATAAAAAAAAATAAAACAGAGTTGATTAGATGGAAAACGTTGGATAAAATAAAGAACTTAAACTTTATTAATAAATAATTTTTATTCTAAAGTACATGTAACCCGTTGAACCTGCAGAAATTAATTACAATCCGTCAACATGGTGGTTTTATTTGACTAGTAAAGAAGTTATTTGGTAACATTGAATGCGTTTGATAACGTACCACACAACTTGTTTTAGTAAGAAACATCTAAAGGAGAGAAAACGTGTAAAGAGATGAAAAGAGCTATGTGACAACATAACAGCTGATGTATTTATCAGACCGGAAGCAGGCCGAACCTCGGTGCTGTTATGTCCACTTGTTTAGTATCAATAAAGTTTCCGCCTTCACCCCGTCCCGCCCCCTGACTGGCTGTCATGGCGGCGCAAGCGGAGAGCTGGAGCTGGTTTACGGCTTTAGCTGTGGGAGTTTCTCTGTTCAAATGTCTCTTCATCAACGCTTAGTGAGTGGAAACAATCCTGCGTGGGCTGCTGCCTTCCCGCGGTTCTGATCCACACCCACGGTTTTGATTTTAGCATCAGGCTAACCGGCTGCTAGCAGCGAGCAACCTGCTTCTAAATGTTTAAAATTAAATATCAATGTTTAAAATTATAAATGTGAAGTTTGTTAGAGTTGGTCTGAAGGGATAAAATATTATATAATGTTAGAACTGTTTATTAAAAATTATAAAAGTTTATTCTGAGTTTAAGTTGACGTGTTTTTACCTGAAGCAATAGTAGCTGATTAGCCGGAAGATGGCGCTGTTTGACTGAAAGAGTCTGAAACCAATTTAATGTTCGAGAAAAGTTAATTTATTGCTTTAATTCAGTTCAAAAAGTTTTAAACTGACTTAAATGTTATTAATGATATGTTGTGTTGATAACTGGGTTGGACTGAGCCACAGCTACTCTGGACTGACGTTAGTATTGGAGAAAAACACTAAAAACGAATTAAGCAGCGTTTTAAAGCTGGTTAAAATAACCCAGTTCTAGTTTGATGGTTCTGTTGTGTCCAGTCACTCCACAGACTTTGAGGTCCACAGGAACTGGCTGGCCATCACCCACAGCCTGCCGCTGTCCCGTTGGTACCATGAGGTCAGTCCGTGTTCAGGACCCGGACCGGGCAGAACCCGGACTCCGCCGCTGTCTAACTGCCGCTGCTCTGCCTCCAGAACTCGTCGGAGTGGACGCTGGACTACCCGCCGCTGTTCGCCTGGCTGGAGCGGGGCCTAGCGCAGGCAGCGCGCCACTGGGACGGCGACATGCTGCGGCTGGACAACCTGAACTACGCCAGTCCGGCCACGGTTCTGTTCCAGAGGCTGTCAGTGGTCTGCACCGACCTGCTGTTCATCTACGCGGCCAGAGAGTGAGTCCAGAACACGCACACCCCGGGACAGGAAGTCCCGCTCCATAACCATGGCGACTGAAGGTTTGAGTGCAGGATGAAGCTCTGGAAATGATCGAGGATCTAAAACATGAACAGGGTTTTTATGATGCGTCCCTACAGGACAGGATTAGAGTTTAGTCGTTTCTTGGTTTGGTTGTTTTCTTTGTTTTTACATATTTACAGTCTAAACTCAGGAACAGGACAGTGTGATTTAAACTGCTTTCTGTATTAATCGGCTCAGAAACTGAGGAAAGGTCTCTCTATGTTTGTGGTTTTAATTATTACAGAAACCTCCTTCATAAATGAGAAATAATTTGTTTTACTGAATGTTTTCAAAGTAATTTTCAGATTTTGTCACCTTGTAGATGAAAATTGTCTGTCTGCATCCAGTTTCTGACTGCAGGCTGGTTTTGATCCAGTTTAGAAGCATAATCTTAAATCAACTAGAGCAGTCTTTCCCAATTCTGGTCCTCAAGGCACACTGTCCTACATGTTTTAGAAGTTTCCCTGCTTTAATGTGCCTGATTCAACTGATTAACAGGCGTTTGTTGAACTGCAATCAATCATCAATTGAAATCAGCAAGGAAATACCTAAAACATGCAGGGTAGTGTGCCTTGAGGACCAGAGTTGGGAAACACTGAACTAGAGGGCCACATATGGCCCACGGACCCCACTTTGAACACCCTTCACACCAATCCCTCCCTCTGAGCACGCATGTGGCGACAGTGGGGAGGAAAAACTCCCCTTTAAAAGGAAGAAACCAGCAGAACCTACTTCCTGGTTCTGAACCGTCTCCACGTCCTGCTCTCTTTCTCAGCTCTCATTGGTCAGTTTCCAACTTGTCCCGCCTTTCCCAGATCTGATTGGCCTGGAGTTCCCATTGGTGTCGGTTCTGAAGGTTCTGGCTCGGGTTCTGCTCCTGAATCAGGTTGGGTCTGTCCTCCAGGTGCTGCCGGTGCATTCGGGTGCAGAAGGCTCCGCAGGTCGTTCTGAGCCAGCCGTCCTTCGTCCTCGCTGTGCTGCTGCTCTGGAACTTCGGCCTCCTCATCGTCGACCGTATCCTTCCTCTGCTGCAGGTCTGAGAGGTTCTGCTGACCGACCCGGTCCAGAACATGGGGAACCAGGACCTGGGGGTCCAGGTGATGACATCATAAGAAGTGTTTTCTTTCATGCTTCCTGTCAGACATCCACTTCCAGTACAACGGCTTCCTGTTCGGCTTCCTCCTGCTCTCTGTGGCCAGACACCTGCAGGTAGACTCTTATTTTGAAGGGCGGGCCATCGAGAGGAAGTGACTAATGGATGTTGTGTGGTCAGTCTCGCCACCTGCAGGGGGCGCTGCTGTTCGCCGTGCTGCTCAACCTGAAACACATCTTCTTGTACGTGGCGCCGGCTTACGGGATCTTCCTGCTGAGGAGCTACTGCTTCACTCTGGACCGGCCAGGTCAGGTTCTGGTTCTGGTTCTTGTTCTGGTCCTGGTCCTGGTCCGGTCCGGTCTGGTCTCCTCATGCTCCCTGTTCTCCTGCAGACGGCTCCATCAGGTGGAGCAGCTTCGCTCCACTGCGGCTGCTGGCGCTGGGCAGCATCGTCGTCTCCGTCTTCGCTCTGTCCTTTGGCCCCTTTGTTGCCATGGTGAGTCCCGCCTTTACACTAACGACTGAAGAATAACAAAACTGAAAGTGCTGCAGACTCCTCCAGGCCACCAGGGGGAGCCAGCACCGTATTGAACCTGACCCTCTGTTAAAATGGACAGCCAGATGAAAGTTGCATGTGTTTTTGAGACATTTTGTATAGTTTGACAGAGCAGCCGCATGCTTATGTAGGTAATTTTACCAACTCCAGACTCCCTCTAGAGGTCTGGAGGATTTCTGCTCTGTGGAGAATTACATGTTAAGCTGTTTATGACATCTTCCCTTTTTTATTTCTTCTAGTTTTTCTGCGTTTCTGTTTGTTTTTACATCATTCACGTGTTTACTGTTCGGAGGCGATTATTGTATCGTTTATCATTTATTGTGATCGGAATTTTGATTTTCACAATAAATGTCAAAGATGTTTTATTGTCAGAATTATTTTTTAGTATTTGTTTCTGTTTAATAAGGTTATCAATAAATATCAGTAAATAATTAGTGATGCAGATCAAAATGTTTTAGAAATTATTATTTTTCAAGATTTTAGTCTTGAAAATGGGCTCATCCATAGACTTATTGTTATCACAACTTCACCACCAGATGATAAACTTTATCGCTCAGACTGTTTGATGCGTATTTGCACCCGTCAGCTTCTCTAGACCTCGAGTTTGCACTATTCAGACCTGATGATGATGATGATGATGCTGGTGGTGCATTCAGGGCCAGCTGTCCCAGGTGGTGTCGCGGCTCTTCCCCTTCAGGCGAGGCCTCTGTCACGCCTACTGGGCCCCCAACGCCTGGGCGCTCTACAGCGGCGCCGACAAGGCGCTGGCGGTGCTTGGTGAGGAAGCCGCTCCGCAGTCAGTTCTGTGATCCGTCCAACCCGACCCGGTCAGAACCGCTCTCTGTTTTCTTCCAGGCGTCCGTCTGAAGCTGCTGCAGGAGGCGGAGCTTCCCCGGGCCGCCATGACGGGTGGTCTAGTCCAGGAGGTCCAGCACGCCGTCCTGCCGTCCGTCCCTCCGGCCGCCACTCTGCTCTGCACGCTGCTAGCTGTTCTGGTGAGTCGGAATCGACCCGGCCCGCCTGCATGCACCAGAACTATCCTTTGAAACCTTTCTCCTCTTTACAGCCGGCGCTGGTCTCCATCTGGCGCCGGCGCCGTGGCAACCGGGCCTTCCTGCGCTGCCTGCTGCTCTGTGCTCTGGCCTCCTTCCTGTTCGGCTGGCACGTTCACGAGAAAGCCATCCTGCTGGCCGTGCTGCCACTCAGGTCAGACGTCCACCAGGAGGCAGAGTCAGCTAGTGGAATGATACTAATCTAGTTAATTTAAAAAAAAAATGTCTCTAGAAGCTGTTATGCAATGAGATTTGGGTTCTTAGAGTTGTGTTTTTATGTTTTTGTGCTGGAATCTGCCAGCCTGACATGGGGCGCTGTTGCCCTGCATTAACCCTCCTCTGTGTGTTGCCCTGCAGCATCCTGGCTGTGGAGAGCAGAGAGGATGCTGGGATCTTCCTGGTCCTATCCACCACTGGACATTACTCGCTGTTCCCGCTGCTCTTCACCCCCGCAGGTAAACAGGAAGCTCTCGTCACAAAACTTTATTTTGAAAGGTTTTGAACAGTTTTTCAATTATGAAAATCCAGAAATATGAAGAGAATAACTCGGCATGTTCCCAAAGCGTGATGACATCACTTCCTGTAGGCCAGCTCATGTTTCCTAGACGTTTGAATGTTTTGGAGCAGCAGCTGGAGACCGTTCAAACCGGAACCGTACAGAGAGTTAAAAGCTCACTGACCTGTCAATACGTCCAGTATGAAACCATTAATCAGATCGATCCATAAAATAATCATCAGATAATTTACTGATCGATAAACGGGAGAGCCTTATTTAGCCGCATTTTATTCAACTTTTCCATCATTAACCCTAGACATGCGTCATAATTCAGCAGGATTATTATTATTTACATCCGAGTGTTAATAATAATAATAATAATAACAATAATGGAGGCCGTCTGAGTTTCTCCTGCATGTTTTCCAGAGATGATCATCAAGGTGTGTCTGATGGTGATGTTCACCATCTACTCCTTCACTGCCCTGGGAAACCTGCACAGGTAAACACACACCTGGTCCCTCCAGGTGAACACACACACCTGGTCCCTCCAGGTGAACACACACACCTGGTCCACACACACACCTGGTCCCTCCAGGCAAACACACACACCTGGCTGACATCAGAATGTAATCAGATTACTCTCTTCTCAGGTCTCAGGGTTCTCTGCTCTGCCCCATGGAGGTCGTCTACCTGCTGGGGCTGGCTGCTGTGGCGATTGCCTGCGAGTTCATTTTCCCATTATCACCGTGGCGACAGAAGCTGCCGTTCCTCCCGCTGCTGGCGACCTCTGTGTACTGCGCCGTCGGGGTCAGCTACTCATTCCTGAGGCTCTACGCCACTCTGTTGCGCAGTAACAACAAACGCAAACAGCTCTGAGGTCACGAGGTCAACAGGGGGCAGGGCCACCTAACACACAACAGAACTACTGGGGACCAGGAGAGAACGGACTTATCTGGTTCTGGTCGGTGTTGACTTGAGACAATAATCACCATGACAACAGCGTGAATGGGAGAGGAGGAGGATGAACAGACGACTTGTTAGAGACTTGGACCAAACAGCTGCTGAAAAAATTATTTTAATAAACGGTTCATCTCCCTTCAGTGTCTGTTTGACTTCAGTCTAAAGATGAGAGTCGACTCGGACTTAAAGCTCGACTTGGACTCGTGGTCTGAGACTTGAGTCTTACTGCCAGTTTTTCACACTTTATTTAATGACTTGGATCATCTCGGAACCAAATAAACGTCTCTGACCTCCGACCTCTCGCTGCTAAGCTAGCTGTTACATTACAAGAAACCGTCCTGCTGAGAATATCAAAATAAAAGCACTTCCTGTTCTGCTCATTGAGAAGTTTAACACGGTTGTTTACTTCCTCCATTTTGATTTGTTCATTGTGATCTCAGCAGCCAATCAGATGTCAGGGTTTTTTCTGTTATCTGTGGAAATCAGAGCATCGTCTGCATAACGTTTTCCAGTCATAGTTTCACTGATCCGTTTCCTTTTATCGTTTATTGAATCAGTTTCAGTGAAACTGATTAGAAATGTAATAAGAAATAAGTGACTGACGTTCACTTGTTTAAAAACTTTATTAATAAGGCAACAAAAACACAAAACAGTCACAGTTTTCATTCACAATAAAAATGAGTTTTGTTATATTGAGACTGAATGAAGACCAGTTAACAGCTGTAACCTTACTCACCTCATCATCATCATCATTGCTCCAAGCTGAGGATTAAAATCGGGTGTTTTTATCAGAGTTCCGCCTGCTGCTGGTCATCAACTATAAATAGCAGGGCTAAATGTGGAGTAAATGACAGAATAAATTCTTCAAACTAAAGGCCACAGTTTGGGTTTTTCTTAAAACTTAAATTCACAGCAAAAGGAAAAAAACAAATCATTGTAATTCCCGTGTTGACCACTAGATGTCAGTAGCCATTACGTTCGTGTGTTTAAATACTTCTGGGTTTTCCTCCGATACAGCAACATATTACGGCCATTGTAGATAAAAAAAAAAAGAGTGCACTTCTGATAATAAAAAAAAAAACTGAAAAAGAGTTAATTTCTGAATTTGGAAAAAGTCAAAATTTTAAGAAAATTTCTAGCAAAATTACTGAGTTTTAAAAGTTTAATATTTCTGCCAAAAACTCAGAAATTTTGAGATTAACCTAAAATTTTTCATAAAGGAAAAATTAGAAACATTTTTAAAAGTTGAACATTTTTGAAACTTAGAGTTTTTTTTATTTTATTTTTTAGAACATTTCTGGAAATGTTTTGGTACAAATTAGCTTTTTTTCTGTCTACCACAGCCTAATACGCTGTTGTACTCCAATGGCCCGGTTCTGCTCTGACCCGGTTCTGCTCTGAACTCCCTGGACTGGTTCAGAGCAGCAGGTATTAGGATGTCCTGTGTCTGTAAATGTTTGAACTAGACTCAGGGTGTTTTTTGGTGACGTGTTTAATATTTAGAGCTTTAAGGAGGAGCAGCAGAAGCAAAGGAGGTGGATTATCTGATGTGTTGCTGTGCTTCAGGGAATCGGACTCAGTTTCACTCTGAGTCATATTAACCTGAATATGTGAAACCCACTTAAAACTGATGTTAATAAGTAACGGTCTACAATCTATAAGTTCTTAAAATGAAATATTGCCCCCTGTTCTGTCATTGATGAGTTCCGCCAGGATTTCACAATTTGTGTGATTTTTTTTTGTTTTTTTTTTTGCAATCAACATTAATTTAGAAATAATAAATTTATAGAGTACACCATATTTGTGCTCATATTTGACGGTAAATGTGACTCTTTGTTTCTCGCTGTATAGATCGTGAACTATGACATCAAGTCAGGCTGAGCCAGCAGAGTAGTAGAAGTATGAAACACTGCCACCTACAGGTGGGAGATAGCATCACTTAAATACGATGTTTTTTACCATTCTTGTGGAAAATTTGCAGTAAACTCATAACTCGCATGAAAACATTTGGAAATCTGTTGATTATACAGGAGTTCCCACGACAGCAGATAAAAAAACGATCTGGCAGTAAACTGATAAAACTGCTTTGATTAAATGAGACTATTTAAGCTACCAACTGTTATCCTGAATATCCTGAAGCTTCTGTTCAGGTGTCCCTCATAAAAAGCTACGGTGAGCCAGATGTGGCCCCCTGGCCTTGACTTTGACACTTGATGCATCATTCGCTGGTGACTGTTGAGGGTCCAGTTTTAGTTTGAACTTCCCTCTGCTCTCCTCCCAGTCGCCAACATTCACATACCAAATCTGAAACAGTCAGACGATGCTGTTTGCTAATAACTTGTTAGCCTTTAAAATTATTATCCATGAGTTAAAGTGAACTCGACATTTTGTTCAAAAACATGACTTCATGTTTGTGACCTTGAATGGGAAACGTTAATCAGGTGTGCGACAGCTGCAGCAGTTAGCTTCTCTTGATGAGCTAATGAACTGATTCCTGACCGGCCGATAAACTTCTGATGCTTAATATTTATGATTGTATCAGAATTAATGTTTTTTTTGTTAAAGCAGGTTTGTATATTGGATTTGTGGTTATTGATAAATGTTTTCATTATTTAAGAAATATTGTGAAACATCTTTAATTTTGAACCTTCAGATATCGAATATCTGGAATGTGAAAATATTTTATGATGATTTTTTTTTAACTAAATATCAAACTGTTCAGAGATGAGTGTAGAAATGTTTTTGTGAAGGGTAAAAACATCCGGCCATATGAAATCCATCATGGCGGAAAGTCCGAGCCGCAGCAGCAGCTTCCGAAAACCCAGACATATTCCTGAGTTGGGCCAGAACCGGACGGCTGCTGGGCTCCGTTTAAAGTTCTGTGGGTTTGATTGGTGTGGATGGGTTGATTTTAGGGGTCCTCCCAGAGTCTGGTGTGTGATTGGTCGATTTGGAGTGGCCGCAGCGATTGGTCAGTTCTCAACGGCGGGCTGGCGGCCTTTCACAATGATCTCTAGAACCGGTGTCAGATCCATCAGGGTCCGCAGCATGTCCATGATGTCCGGGTGCTCCTTGGCTCCGTCAATGAACTCCTCCAGCGTCAGCTCACCTGGGACGGGTCAGAGGTCAGAGGCGCCATACCAGTCCGGCTCTGGACGGGAAGCGGAGCGCTGTTCTTACCTTCACCCTTCACGTCGATCTTCTCATAGATGAGTGTCACGATCTCCTCTGGGTCGATGTCCCTGTTCCGGGTGATGTCCTGGATGGCCTGCAGGGGGAGACAAACACAGTGTTCAAACAGAGACTGGTTCTGATTCTGGTTCTGATTCTGGTCCTGATCTGTCATCAAACCAATCAGAACAAGGGACCTCCTGCTTGTCCATCTGACAGCACCAAACATCCACTGGTGTCCTAGGCTAACCCACTAACAGCAGAGATAATTGTTTGTTTAGCACACTTAGCTTAGCCAAATAAAGTTCCCAGACTTTGTGGAGAGAGCAATAATCTCTGATGTGTCATTGACACATTGCTTGTTTCAACATGGTTGAATTAGTTCTTTAGCATTAGCTTTCTGCTAATTATCATGTTGGTGAAGCACTTTAGCGTCACCAGAACTAATGTTTATGAGTTGTGCTGTAGGGTTAGCACAGCTAACATTTTAGCTAGCTGAGCCCACTGCTGGAATCTGCGATTAAATCAGATAATAAAAGATTAAAACTGATGATAAATAATAGCAAAGCCTTCCAGGTGGTTCTGTTGGACCCAGTGATGTTCTGGTGAACCAGACAACTCTAAGTACAGAGAGTTGAGAGTTCATTCAGCAGATTAGCACCAGGCTAATTTCAGAGTTAATCTCTGCTGGCTGCTGACTTGGATTTCCTTAAACCTTCAGGAACTTTCTCTCTCTTTGGACCCGGTTGGTATTTTTAGCCTTCTGCAGTGAGGAAGATGAGGAGTAGACAGATGTTTGCTCCACTCATCAGAACCAGACCAGAAGACAAGTCTCCAAAACTGAAGCGGTTTGTTCCTGAGTATTTGAAGCTTTCCTGACCGATCAGAACCATCCAGAACCGCTGAAGTCTGGACTATATTTAGCTTCAAAGTAAATATTAAGTTATCAAGCTAATTATTTATTTAGCGAGCTAAATGTTTACCATCAAACAGCGAGAAACTGTTTTCAAAATAAATATTTTGCTAGCTAACTATTTAGCTTCAATTTAAGTACTTATTAAGCTAAATATTTAGATTCATACTCATTAGCAAAATAATTATTTCTCTTCAAAATAAAGTTTTCTTGTAGCTATTAAGTTTCAAATTAAATAGAAATCTAAATATTTAGCTTCGAAGTAAATATTACACATTTACAGATTAATGAATAACGTGGCTAAAATGTGACTTAATGAAGCCACATTTATTTATTTTATAACATAAGCCCAATTATTGCAATTATTATCTTTAACTTTGCAAACAGCAGCCTGTAGAGGGAAACCCAGAATGGAGCTTCTGAAGCTAAACTGACCAGCAGAAGCTGAACTCCAAAGTTAATCTTAATAAATTCTGTGTACCATTTCTACCTGATAGATTAGGATTAATCTGCTGTTCAGGTCTTTAAGGTGGTTTTAAGGAGCTCAGACGGTTTTACTTTTCTACTTTTTTCAGCTCCTGAACAAAGAACAAGCAGCTTAGAGAACGGAGTGGCCAGTAGTGAATGTTTCAGGATGACCTCCGTCCTCCAGAGGCATCTCAAGGTTCTGGACGGTTTCCTCTTAATGCTGTAATGTCCCTGGATTTCATGTTCCTGCTGGCTGCAGGTGGGTGCCGATTTCTGCCAGTAGGTGGCAGAGTTTTTACGGTTTAGGTGGATTTAATCTGATGGTTTGACACATTAATTAGCTGAGTAATGGAGCTACTACAGAAGCCTAGAGGGTCCAACATGCTTTGGGTTTTTAAATGTAGAAGAAGAGAGCGTCACCGTGAAGATGGTCTCCAGCTCATCCTTATCAATCTTCCCGTTCCCGTCCTGATCGAACAGCTTGAAGTACCACTTCAGCTTCTGGTTGATCTCTCCCTTCAGCAGCAGGCTGATGGCCGCGATGTATTCCACAAAGTCAATGTAGCCGTCCTGCAGACACAACCCAGGGCATTAAAACCCATAAAACCCAGATCTGGTTCCTGCAGACAGAACCATAACCCTGGAGGAACCGACCCAGGACCTGGAGGAACCTTACTGAGCAGCTTCCGGTGGACAGCAGAACCCGGTTTGGACCAGGAATATTCTCTGGTTTCTCTCAGAGATGCTGATCGGGTCCAGATCAGCAGAGCTCTGAGCTGGAGGTCAGAGGTCATTTGGTTCTGTTGGACCTTAGTGATTAGTCAGAGTTAGTGACCCGGTTCTGTTCAGGTCTCTAACTCTGTTTGGTTCTGGAATCAGGAACCCAGTCAGAATTCTATATTATGAAGAACCGGTCCATCCCTGTCCACTTCTGATGAAGGAGTCCAGGACCAGAGCCGACCCAGTTACTACAGTTACCAAACCCAAACACAGCACAGCAGTGGTTCTGGTTCCTGGTTCTGATTAGATGACAGAGAATCTGAGGGATTTTATATTAATATGATCAAAGAATAAAAATCCATCCATCCATCCATCCATCCATCCATCCATCCATCCATCCATCCATCCATCCATCCATCCATCCATCCATCCATCCATCCATCCATCCATCC
>NW_006800513.1:183610-186485 GCF_000485575.1 Poecilia formosa
CCCACTCATCAGCCCTAAGGAACCCCAACTATCAACCCTAAGGAACCCCACTCATCAGCCCTAAGGAACCCCAACCATCAGCCCTGAGGAACCCCTGTCTCCCCCCCAGCCTGCGCACGCACCCCGTCCATGTCGAAGGTGAAGAAGACCTGCTCCACGTAGCTGTTGGCGTTCTCCGTGATGCCCTTCAGGTTGAGGATTGCTTTGAGCTCGAACAGCGTGATGAGTCCGGACGGAGACTCTTTCATGAACTTGTTGTACCAGTGGTGCATGTCCTCGGCCAGGATGTCGTCCAGGTTGGAGCCGTGGTTCCCCATGGCTGCAGCTCCGGCACCGCGGACCCAGAGAGCGGCAGAACCGGGCTGCCGTGACCGCAGAGCAGAAGTCACAGCTCTGTGTGTAACCCGCTTAGGTTCTGGAGAATCAGCGACGCTCCGAAAATAAACCGCTAATGGGATGAGCCGCAGCGCTGCCAGCGGTTCTGGACACCGAGATCTGGGTCTAGAACCACAGGGCTTACGTAACCGGCTGGCCAGGTTCGACCCGCAAGGATGAAAATAACCGGCAGCGGCACCGTTCTGGAGCAGGTTCGGGAAAGTTTCATCCCAAGTTCAGGTCGGTTCTGCTCCATAATAAACTCCTGATCCTCCGGTTCTGTCAGCTGGTCCGGTTCCGTTGGACCAGAAGGAGGTCCAGTAATGGGCTCAAACCAATAAAACCAAACTCATGAAGCCTCGTTCATAGAAACAACTACCACACAAAGGGCTAAAGTAAGTACACCCTCTTTCATCTGGGGTGTACTTACTTTAACATCTTTCCTCTTTCATCTAGGTTAAAGTAAGTACATTTTGTATGGAACAGTGTATATTAGTGTAACAGACGAAAGAGGTCAAAGTAAGTACACCCCAACTGTTCTATGTTAGTAAGTACACCTTTACACTAGTAATTATTGAATTGTGAATAAAACATTTTAATAGTCGAAGCTTCTTTACATCAGGGGTGCCCAAACTTTTTGCGTCCTGGGCCAGAATCCCACAGCTGAAATAATCATATTGATTTTCAAACTTAAAACGCAAAATAATGTTCATGTAAAATTATGTTGGTTTTTTTTAATGCTTAGCAATAAATTAAATATGCAATATTTTAATTAAACAAAATTGCAACATTCTTTGTATTATGTAAAGGTGGGCAGTTTTCTAACTTTTTTTTTTTTCAGTTTATTTAATAATTTTTTTTATTCTATTCTCAGTAACAAAACGGAAAAGCTTTCTTCAAAAAAAGTTTATTTTACTAACCAAGTTTAATAAAAAATAAATATGCTCCAGTGTTTTTTTTTTATGTAAAAAGTTGCTGGATGTTTACAACCCTACTTACTATGAAATTAAAATAAAATTCAGCTATTCAAAGAATTAATTATTAATTAATTTTCTCACTGAAAATCATGCTAAAAAAATGATAAAAGTGTCCATTAGAGGGACAAATTAATACCATTCTTGAACTACAGTCAGGGGGCCATATTAAATTGTCCCAGGGTCCACAGATGGGCCCCGGGCCACCCTTTGGACACCCGACTCTACATGTTTGGTCCATGGTTCCAGAGATCGGTGCTGTTTGGTTCTTCAGGATTTCTCCGCCATGCAGACTCTTCTTCTCTCTGATTGGTTCCTCCAGCAGCAAAGCCTCCTGGGCCATGCGGTCCAGGTGTTTGGTTGACCTTTGGCCTTGGCAGCAGCAGCTGTCCGTCATGGCAAGGTGTTGCGGTAACTTGGGTGGTTCTTGGCAGCGACGAAGCTATTTCCACTCCTGATGCTGCTGGTTTTTATTTCAGGCTACAACGCCTCAATCTGAGGATCAAACAGCTTAGCAGAATCAGATTGAGGCGCCGGCAGCGGCAGCTAGCCAGCTAACGCTTCAGCATCAAATCCTGCTTTTCCAAGAAGGAGTCCCCGCAGATTACAGCTCCTCAGCCAGCCGAGGAAAATCCTCACTGAGCATGCTCAGTATAGGACACTTTTTTTTAAAAATTAAATCCAAAGAGTCATGTAACATTTATCGTTTATCTGCTCAAATAAACTTATAAATGTAAAATTTTATTGAGACAAACAAAATAGATTTTTTTAGGAAGGAGTTCTGTAAATCATTTAAGATTAATAACAAAATCAGTCAGGGTTACAATTTACTGATTTAACTTACGTAAGAGTGACTGATGGAGGTAAAAGGGATGAAAAAAAACAGGACAATAATTTACAAATGTGTATTTTACAGAACATTTTTTAAACTGCTTTAAGATTTATTTGTAAAATGTATCACCCTAAAAAATATTTAGCAAGGGGCCACACAAAATCATGCAGGGTCAGGCTGCACTTTGGGCACCCCTATTTTAAAGGTTAAAGATTTCACTTTGACAGATTTCTTCCTTAAATGGTTTTCTGATTATCTGAGTGAATAATTTTTGTTTCCATTCTTTGGACTTTTGTTTTTTTTTCACTCTTTGCCAATCCACTACATTTACCACTGTAGATTATCTTCTCTTCTTTCTTTATCTGATCATTAGGTTAACCGTTAACTTGATTTAAATTAGCGTGGTTTAGCTTCTTTAGGTTTAGCTTGGTTTAATAAGCTGAAATAGTTAAACTCTTATCTTAGCTAACCATACTTATCTTTAGTTTAGCATGCTGTAGGTTACCTTATCTTAGGTAAGCTAAACTAAAGCTTAACTAAGCTAATTCATATCATGTTAAACATAACCCAACCAAGTTAACTAAACTAACCTGAGACAGATTAAAATAAACTACCAAGAAAAGCTACTCTGACACAGCTCATCTAAGATAAATTAATCTTAAACTAGACCATTCTAAATTAAAGGTAAGCTAAG
>NW_006800513.1:186798-235984 GCF_000485575.1 Poecilia formosa
CCTTCTTTGTTTCTGAATCCACATTCTACTGTGAAGATAGGATGTGGGGTTTCACTACTCCATTCCTTTTCACACCCTTCTTGCTAATAAAAGAGACAAACAAACTGAAGGTTTTCAGAACACATGGTGAGCGGCTTGGAGAAGCAGTTCACTTCTACAGAAGTTTGGTTGAAAACTCATATACGTTGTCTGTGGTTCTTTCTTTTTTATGTAGGTTTGAGAAAATACCTATCACCTACCATTTGACCAACACGCTTCAGCATCAAATCCTAACACCTAACATTATCCTAACTTAGTTTAGCTTAATTAAGCTAAGCAAAAATAACATCAAGTTGGTTTAGTTCACTCTTAGTTCAGAGTGGGTTGGTTTGTTTTTAACTTATTAGGTATAATTAGTAGGGTAATCCATCCAACCACAGAAGTGACTTTATATCAGCTTTTTTAGCAGTTAAAACGAAAAAAAAAAAAAAAAAAAATCAGTTTATATTTGTAAAAAGTTATTTTTTATTAATTACCCCAGAATAAGGCATTATGTGTTTTTTTTCCGCACAGCCCTGAACATTGATAAAACTGATTTTGATTCTTTACACTGTAGAAATTAACGTCAAAATTTCAAAGACACCAAACAGCAAGAAACCATTACAACCTCTCCCACCCTCCCCACACACACACACAAAATTCACATTGTTCCTAAAAAAATATTAAATGCAGCGCCGCAGTGTGGAAAAGCTTGTATTAGTAAAAACTGCTTTTGGCGCTTCACTAAAGCTTCAGGAAGAGTTTCCTGTCTGAGTTTCAAACGGTAGCTCAGAGTTTTCCGACATTTCTCTACCCAGCATCGGCGGCCATTTGCATTTTCCCCAAAGTGTTTCTGCCGCAGGGTTTCCCGCTCTGCAATCCAGGGGCTCAACGTCACAGGGACCTCGCTCTGACTCGGCCAAACGTCCGATTCCTCATCGGGAAGAACTCTGTCGAAGAAACACGAAAATAGGTCAGAGAAAACCCTGGTTTCACTCCCGAGTTCTGGCTCAGAACCGGCCAAATTTGGCTCTGTGTGGGTCATTTGGACCTTTAATGTCTGAATGCTTCAGTGAGTCTTTTAGCCACATCTTTTTCTGACTCAAACAACCAATTAGCATGGCGGTATAGCATCCAATGACAGGAAGTGATTACTAATTAAAGATAACCTAAATTTTTTTTTTACTATAAAATACTTAAGCTATTTTTATATTGTAGGTGCTTGCGTCCTCATTTCAAAATAAAAGCATCATAATAACTAGATAAAGATCAAATTCTGGGTGGTTCTGACAAAGTTTGATCTGTTAGTGTAGATGAAACTATAAGTATTTATATTTAGTTCTGCTGGATCAGAACCAAAGTAGAAATGGACCAAGAGAGGAAGCAGAACCAGCTCCAATTTAATCGCTGGCTTCCAGTTTTTCAAACTTAATTTGGTTTCAGTCTTTTTCCTGGTTCTGATCCAGCTGCTGGGGTATGAATACTTATAGTTTCTCCCTCAGTCTACAGACGGAACCATTCAAACGATCAGAAATCAGACCTCCATCTTTTCTTCCTCCTTCCTTCTTCCATCAGTCGATTCTTTTTGTTTTTCCTCCTCTCCCTCATCCTTTTTCTCCTCTTCTTCCTTTTTCTTCTCTTCCTCCTCCTTTTTCTCCTCTTTTTTCTCCTTTTTCTTCTCCTCTTCTTCCTTTTTCTCCTCTTTTTTCTCTTTTTTCTCCTCTTCTTGCTCATCCTTTTTCTCCTTTTTCTTCTCCTCTTCCTTTTTCTCCTCTTTTTTCTCCTTTTTTTCCTCTTTTTTCTCCTCCTCTTCCTTTTTCTCCTCCTCCTCTCCCCTCAGCTGTGATGAAGATGTCCCATCCTCTTCCTCTGTCTCCCTCGCACTGTTTCTCTTCGTCTCTTCTTCTTCATGGGTTTCCTTCAACTCTGGCGATGATGTGGTTTCCTTTTTGAACACCTCTCCCTCCTCTTCCTCCCCTCCAGGTACCCCCTGTCCCTCCTCCATGGCGTCCCCCTGACTCCCCGCATTCCAGGACTCCGTGTGTGTCTCCACTCCTTCCTGTCCCAGTCCTGCATCATCCCCGCTGCTGGACTTCCTGTGACGGCGGGACGGAGGACGCCGCCTGATGGAGCCCCGTGGTCTGCCCTGGAGACGGACCAATCACATAAGAGGTCAACAATGATGTAATTAGTGATATTACATAGGTAATGAGTAGTTTCTTGCTCACCTTGTTGATGCTAGGCAGGATGTTTCCCTCTGTGGCTGAGGGCGGAGCCTCAAAGGAGGTGGGGCTTTCTGTGGGGGCGGGGCTGGTGGGGGTTACCATGGAAACCGGGGGGACGGCGCCCGGGGAGGGTGGGGTGAAGCCAGCAGGAAGCGTCCTCAGTCCGGGGCTCTTCAGCGGCGCGGCGGTGGGCGAGCCCAGCACCAGGTTGGCCTGAGCACACAGAAAGTGATGTCACTCTGACATCATAGTGACGTCACAGTGATGTCAGAGCGGCTGGACTCACCTGGAGCTTCTCGATCAGAGCCGAGTTCCTCTTGGCTTTGGGTGGAGACGAGACGCCTGATGGGGGCTGAAACAGACAGAACCGTTACCCCGAAATCAAACCAGTTCAAATAAAACATCAACTTCCTGTTTCCTGGTTCATCCGCAGTTCATATACAAACTTTAATAAAAAATAAAAAAAAACATCTTTTAACATGTTGAAAATGTCACCATGACAGTTTGGTACCACCTCCTCTGCCTTCTCCCAGTGCTAGCTAGCATAGCCTGTTGTGAATACTAAGGCTATTTAGCATAGCTACTTATGATGTCAGATAAACGGTCTCTACCATTACAACATTTAGCAGTGTGCACATGAGGTTGATTGACAGTGCTAGGAAAAATAATATTCTTTATAAAAGTTAAATATTAATAACTTAGTTTTTTGTTTTCAGGACAGAAAATTCTCATTTATTCTTTGTTTTGAGTGATTTTGCTGCTTTAGTTTTCTGTATTTCATGTTTTTATATATTTATCATACTTTTTGCACATATTTATATTTAATCTTTTAGTCTTTTATTGTCTTTCAGATGGGGTTAGGGTTGGGGTTAGACAGCAGGGCTGGTGGTCGTTACCACCCCGCTGGGTTTTTTTCTTATAATTTATAATTATTTAAATTATGTTTTTTCTTATAATCTAAAAGTTTCAGAATGAAATCTTAGGATTTTTCAGTCTTTGAAACGTTTTCATTCCTAATCTTTTTAAATGTGGATAAAGCTGCAGTAACCACTGTGAGACTGTGATTGGCTGATGGCGTCTCACCTGGTTCTGCTCTGGGTTCGGGTTTGGTAGCTGCAGGGTCTGAGGCGGCCGCCGCCTCACAGGCTTATCCTGGTGAATAGCAACATGACATTTAAACATTTATATTCTCCATATTTTCTGTTTATGTGCAGGTGACGCTCACCTGGTTCCCCGCGGTGCCGCTCGGGTCGGGAGTCTGATCTTTGAACCTTCCTGCCAGTTCGGCCACGGAGCGGCGGGGTGGAGCCTCATTCTGCAGATAAAACACGGCAGGTCAACCTCCTGTCCATCCATCCATCCATCCATCCATCCATCCATCCATCCATCCATCCAGCCATGCATCCTTCCTTCCTTCCTTCCTTCACACTTTGAGATTTGCATGTAAAATTAGTTATAAATAAAAATTTATTTTTCCATTCATGGCCTCCAAACAGCATTGACCTCTGATCTCCTCAAACCCATAGACAATCCTACGCAATATGTAAAGAAACATCAACTTTTACAATGTTTTTTATTCACTATTCAATAATCATTCCATTCATTTAGCATAAATGCTGCATCATACCGTCTGACTTTAGCTAGCCATGAGTTCTGTGATGGAAAGTTTTATTACCAGATACATTTTTTCATCTCGATTCTCTCTTGGTTCTAAGAAAATATATAATATTTTATATGAATCACATCAGATTTTATTTTATTCCCACAGTTCTGATGTTTTGTTTCAGCAGTGTTGGTTCCTTTGGTCTTTTTCTGGTCAGGAACTTTTCCATTTCTTGCTTGCTTCTTTAGCCTGAGGAGCAGCTTGGTGAATTTGACTGGCAGTCAATCAGAAATAACATTTAAATAATTTATTTCAACTTATATTTTATATAAAAATTATTCAAAACATTAAACTAAATATATTGTGAAAATTTTCAGATTAAAAAGTTTTAAAAAGTTTTTAAATGTTTTTTTCTCATCTTCTCTGCAGCCTTATCAGGTCCCCACGGCGCCCCCTGGTGGCCCCCACACTTCTCTGAGCCACTGTAGCAAACTAATCTGCTGCATAGTCTTCATACTTAAATATTTTTGCTGTTCATGTTTTACCCCACGGTACATTGTAATCTTAAACTGCAGCGTGTTTAGATCAAAATGTCATTTTAGTTCAATTAGTCTAAAAACAACCAGACTGCAGGGCGAGAAAAGCTTAATCTGAAGACGATTCTGAATCATTCTGGTGAAAAACAGCAAAAGTCCAGAGGAAACGGTTCTGACTCCCGTTCTGACTCTGGTTCTGTCTCTGGGTCTGTGTCCATCTGGACCTGACCCCACAGTGGGTGGGTGTTGCTGTCTGGCCCAGCTGTTGCCGTGGCGACGGTCAGTGTCAGGCTCGGCTGAAGGCTCCACATAGCTGACATTCAGCAGATAATGAACTCAGCTTCACTCGTTGTTTCCTCAGAGGCAGGAAAGTGACGAAAGAGAGCGGCCGTTAGCCCACTTCCTGCTGCTGCTGTTTGTTTGAAGGAGGTTCTGGTTGTCAGGGTCGGTGCTGGAGAGGAACGGACCGGTCCGGTCCAGTTCTGGACTTCTACTGCTCTATCATCTGATCTACAGCCGTTCATCAATAAACTGAAGGATTTTACTGTCTGAGCAACACAAATACACACTGCATCTGATTCAGAGACACGCAAAATTCAATAAATAACCAAAAAATCAAGAAATAAGTAAAAACCATAAAACACAAATAATTTATCAAAAGTTAAATAACCCTAAAACCACTACAAAGCCAGAAAACATTAAAGCTATTTATGCAACCAAAATATTAAATACAATCATAAAGCTGCTAATAACTAGAAGACTAATGGATCACTCATAGAAAATACAGTTAATAAATAACAACAAAAAGCTATTATGGCCATAAAATCAATAAACCCAGTGAATGTATATTTAAGATCAATAAATGAGACAACAAAATAAAGAAAACATTTAAACCGAGAAATACACTCACAAAACTATAAACAACCTTAAAACCAATAATAAACAGATTAGTTTATATTAGCTGACTATCGCCTACCTTAGCTTATCTTGCTTTAGCTTATATCACATTAGCTTTTTATAGATTAGCCTATTTTAGCTTATTTAGCTTGTTTTAGCTGAGAGTTATATTAACTGTTAGCTTTCCAAACTGCATTTCCTTTTGAATATTTTAGATAAGCGCTTCAAATAAATTTGCTAATATTCTGGAAATATGTGTGTTTCTGCGATTGATCAGTGATAAACTGCAGATTCTTCACAGAGTTTCGTGCTTCTTTATGTTTTATTCTTTATGCCTCCGACTCGTTGCTGATCTCTGTCATCATCTTCAACCCTCTGCAGACATCATGAATGTTTTTATCTATAGATTTCAGATGAGTAAACAACTGCCATCTTTAATTGGTAATCTACTTCCTGTCAGCTCTAATAACTACCATGAGTGAACCGCTGACTGGCTGCTACTGAACTCTGAGGGATTTTAAAGCAAAACCGTACATCCAGTACAGACTGAGGATCATAAAAATGCAGAGAAGTTTATATTTCTGAGTTGGCATCTTAGTCTTAGTTTAGCTAAGATGTGCGTCTTAGTTTAGCTAAAGTAAGCTAAACTAAGATATGCTGTGCTAAAGTAGCTTATCTAAGATAAGGTAGCTAAATTTTAAGGCATATCTTACCTTAGTCTGCTTAATAAATAACTGGCATTGTTTATCTTAATTTAGCTTGCTTTATCCCACTTTAGCTTTACCAGTTTTATCCTAAATTAGTTCATCTTATCTTTGCTTATCTTAGTGTAACCTGCTTAAATGTACATTAGACTGTCTTAGCTTTTGGCTTGTTTCTGCTCTTCATGGCCTACTTAAGCCAATAATATCTTGGATTATCTTAGCTTGTTTTAGCTTTCTCAACTCTTGTAAAGGAAAATCTACCCTTAGTTGATTTACGTCATCTCAGTTTAGCATGAAGTTAGCTTAGCTTTTTATAAAACCAGTTAATTTGACACACATACACACATGATCGCTTTTTATATCTGTTTTGCTCTTTATGAAGACTTTGTTGTTGTGTTCAGCTAGCCAGCTGCTAGCTCATATTCACAGTGCTTTGTGAGAGCAAATTGTAAGTCAGTATAATTCACTGTTTCTTATCGACTGTTGGATCTTGTGTATGTTTTGCATGGATAACCTTCTGACTCTAAGCATCTGTATATACCGTAGATCTAGGTTTATAGTTGGTGTTGATTGATTTAGATGTAAAAGGCTGATAAACTAGTGTTGTGTTAACATGTAGCAGACATCTTAACAACGAAACAGTTTTAAACCAAATCTTTAGCCTCTTTTGCACCATCTTGTCTGAAGGAACTGGTTTATTTCCATTCCTTTGATTGGATCAATGGAAACTTCCAAAGAGACGTTTGACAAACAGAAAAACAGATTTCATCTCCAACGGGTGATTCCTAAACAGCTTTCAGTAGAAATCACGATTCATCATGTCTCAGATCCTGTTTCAGGACCTGGCAGGTGGAGTTTTTCCTCTAGTTCTGAAAAACTTGTGATATTTTCAGAAGAGAAACTTCAGTCTGTATTCAGACTGGCGAACTGAACAGAACAGCAGAGAGTCAGGAGTTTAACAGTAGAGAGCATCTAAGGAAATTATGAAAAATGCAGCTTAAAAACATCTGATCAAAGGCCTTTTGGTTGTTCCTCATTTAGTTTTCAGATCTCCTTTCTTCTGTCCGTGTCTCAATATTCCTACTAACGTCTCCAGAGCAGAAGCATCAAACTTTAATAAAACAATAACCTGATGATCAGCCATCAGCCAACGTCAGAGAAACAATACAAGCCATTATCCTTTTTTATGAACAAACATTGGCAGGGGAAAAAATACACTACAGTCAGTTTAAGGTCTGAACTTTGACTAGGGCATTGCAGCACCTCCATTCTGTTCTGCCTGAATCATTCTGCTGCTGTGTTTGAGATCCTGATGCTGTTCATGACCTAGACGGACTCACAGTGACTCCATGAAGGCATCATGGTCCAGTCCAGGTTCACCACCTCCACCGCCTTCTTTGTAAGAAGGAACCTCCACCGCCGTGGAGGTTCCTTCTTACAAAGAAGGAACAGAAAAAGTGGGCGTGGTTTTCAGATTTAACTCTCGTGTTTATGAAACGTTGACTGCAGTAGCGTGTCGTCTGTTGTTGTTTGAGCATCATGTGGTTTAATTTTACATTGAAAGGTTGGAATTAAACCTTTTAAGATCTCTGACTTCTGTTCTCTCAAGAGGATACTGATAACAAAGCAGAAAGTCACCACTGAGCATGTGCATCAGCTAACATCTGGGCCATGTTCACATCTGAAACAGACGGTGGTGGAGGCAAAGAGAAGAGCTGATAAAAGTCCATGTTTGGTCTGAAAGGTTTGTGTTTCTGGTTGACATGTTGCAGGTTTGTATTTGTCAATCAAATGGTTGATCAATGCAGAGCAACTGAGGACTGAGGATGAAGCCCTGAGGTACTCCAGAACTGAGGAGCTGAAACTGCAGAGGAAAGCCACCAGACGCACGTTTGACCCGTTTTAAAGACGCATCAAGCAAATTCAGAAAATTATGAGAAGTTTTGTGATGTTTGCGCTCAGATTTCCGTCTGCGCTGCCTGACTGAAGGAGATAAAAGTCTCAAATAATCTGACGACACCTTAGAATCCACAACTGTAATGTCGACAAAACCTGATGCACACTTTGGTTTCCTGTTAGCGCCTGCTCGCTCTTCACCACCCAGTCTACCCTGCAGGTCCTGAAAACGAACAGAGTCGTTTTCAAGACTCTGTTCGTCTGATTCATGAGCCGCTGCTGGGATTTCTGGGCCTCTTCCACGAACGCCCAGCAAACACAGCAAACCCAGCAGCAACAGCAGCAACAGAAAGTTTGAGAGCTTTACCTCCATCCTGCTGGTCGTCTCTCAGCCGCCTCAATATGTCGAGTATGTGTGAAAGAGGGTGGGAGGGGCTGGGGTTAAATATAGAGCCGGAGTCACGTCTAGAGAGAGACCTCCGCTCTCTACTGGCAGAGAGAGAGAGAGAAAGAGAGAGAGAGAGGCAGATCATGTTCTGTCACATGGTGGCCATGTTTGTGTTGATAAACTCATTGATATCTGCTGCTGGAACCGAGCTGATCTCAGCTCAGAATGAGAACAGCTGACCAAGAAAATGGTCTTTTTCATGAATCTTCTCACTTTTAGATAATTTTTGTTGCAGAGAAACCAGAAAGGATTCAAAAAGGCAAAAAAGATTTCAAAAGCATGGTAGAGGAGGAGTGGTGCAGCGGATTACATTTGAATGAACACATTCACATGAAAACTCAGTTTTATATCACTAAAAATTATTATTTATGAAAATATAGATGTTGGAAAGCTCTGTATTTGTGTTTGTGTGTGTACAGGAAAATAGTTTTAGGATCCAGTCTGTGATAAAAAAAATGCACATATTCACACAGACTGGATTTGACACCAATTGACTTTGTCTTGTTTTTCAATAACTTTATATTCTAATTCAGACCTGGCGCCATGTTTAATTCCCAACAGGAAGTCATGGTTGTTTTTGAAACAATCTGATTGGCTAACAGGATGTAGCTTAGTGCTACACTGCACCCTACAGGTTTGTGTAAAACAATGCTTTGGGCAGACAACAGACCTTTGTGTTTGATGTTTTTTAAATCGATGCGGTGGAGAGATTTGTTTATGAAGCTGTGGCTGCATGTGGCCAAGCCTTCAGGTTACTGGTGGTGTCCCACAGGGAGCAGTTTTAGGCCCAGAAACCTTTTATTGCACATCATCGATATAGAAACTTAAAAAATGATAAAATGTGTTTTATTTGCAGATGAAACAAATAAATTTTGTTTTTGATCAAACATGCGGGTTTGATCAGGTTTGGAGACTTTGAGGCCAGATATGGCCATCTGGTGCTAACATTCAGATGGCCATGTCTGTTTCATTTTAACGTCTATCTATGTGGCCGGTCATAAACTGGAGGCGACTAAAACAGACAGTGGTTGTTCAAGTTAAAAAGTTAATAACTCTGAGGAAAACTAAAGTTATGAAAACTGAAACAGGCCATCTGGGTTGGTTCATGGTTTAATGTAAATGATCAGGAAGTGATGTCATCAAAGGGGTAGAGGGGTCTGCACCTGCTCTTGTTTGCATGTCTGACTTTTGTTTTTAACTTTTACACTAAATTAATCAGTAGTTGTGTTTCAGTCGGCCCATCTCCTGACCTTTGACCTCCAGTGGCTCACTGGATGCTTTCTGTTTCAGACCGTCCTGTGTTGACCTGAGACGGTTTTGAGTTTTGAACCACCTGGGCCTGTCTGGTACCAACAATCAGAAAACCTTCACAGATCCTATCTGCTGTGATGCTCAGCTTGGACTGATAAAGAGGAAGCTGCTGCTGATCTGCAGGAGGAAGTTGCTCCCTCTTCAGGTCTCGGTTCTCTCTTTTACTGTCATCATGCATCATGGCCGTCTGAACCCAGCTGGAGGTTCTGTTGGGTCTCAGAGTGGAACCCTGAGGAAAGAGCATGGTTCTGCTCGCTCCACACATGAACTACCTGGTCCAATCAGACGCAGCGGTTTGGCGGCGCAGCAGAAAGACAGGAAGTGGTTGGAGGGGCGGAGTTAGCAGACAGGAAGAGACGGTGATGATGAAAGAGGAAACCTTATAAGGTGAAAACTAGTCGCTCCCAGAAACAGGATGGAGATGTTGCTCAACAGCAGCAGCTGACTGACAAAATCCGACCAGAACCTTCAGAACCTTCATTGTACCAGGAACCGAAAACATCTACAGAAACAGGCTGCAGATGAATCACCATAGAAAAGCACATAGAAAGAGAGACTGAAGGTTGGATGAGTTGGTTTCTTCTGCCTGAAATTATTTAGACTGAGAGAGGATGGATGGAGGAATGGAGGAGTCATTTCTGCTCACTACAAACGTCATACCGCACTGAGTCTGTACCTGTCACTGACTCAGTGCTGGATGGATGGATGGGTGGATGGATGGATGGATGGCATGAAGTTTCTCAGGTGGCCACTAGTGGCGCTGTTTCAGGTGATCAGGAGAATCTTCAGTGGTTAAATATCAAATCGGCATTCTTTTCTCAATAAAATCCATTTTTCTTTTCATGGACGTATTAAACTTTCACTTCATTCTGTAACTCCAGAACCGGATCCATGTTCCCACCTCAGGCTCTAGAGCAAGGGTGGGCAATCCTGGTCCTGGAGGTCAGGTGTCCTGCAACTCAATGTCTCCCTGGTCCAACACACTTGAATCCAACAGCTGAATCACCTCCTCAGTGCAGTCAGGTTCTCCAGAGTCCTGCTAACGACCTCATTATTTGACTCAGGTGTGTTGAAGTAGAGACACATCTAAAAGTTGCAGGAGACCGGCCCTCGAGGCCTGGAGTTGCTCACCCCTGATCTAGAACCTGCTGATTTCACTCCCAGTCCAGATACTGGTCTCTACTGGTTTCTGCATTGCTGTCTGTGGCTCAGTGCTGCCACCTGCTGACAGCTGAAGCTCAGCCCTGAGGAGGAGGGAGAGGAGATCTTGATCACCTGCTCCCATCATAATGTGTTCGATTTGTTTAAACTGGGATTAACGGCTCAGAGACGCGTTTAGTGATTAAAAGTTTAATTTATATCCATCATCTGGAGCAGCTGCATGTTTTCCAACTGAAACCAGAAAAAGTGCAAGAAATTGAATATTTACAGAAATAAAAAAACACAGGTTGGGAATCTAAACAATCTGCAGAGAATAAATAATTTCATTCTTTAATATATGTTTCTACAAAGAAATGAGGAAAAAAATGAGAAATATTTTGATTCTGTTTTATTATCTTAATTTTTTCCAAGAGCAGAAAAGGATTTTCACAGGTTGAGTTTTTATGGTGGAGCTGCTGACTGAAGTTGAGCTCCTTGCTGGTGTTTGACTCCTCCTCCTCTTTCCTGGGTGATGAAGACAATGTTCCATCCTGACCCAGGAGTCTTCATCTCTGGCTCACAGTGTCCGGACTGTCTTTCCGTTTCCTGAAGATGGTGTAGAAAGCTTTCTTCCTGCGGCTAACGGACACCTCCTGACCATCTGCTCTGTCCTTCCTCAGGTTGGACGGCTGGACACCAGCTCCCTGTCCGATACCGGATGAGCTAGACGAGGCGGATGAGGACAGGAAGGCAGCACTGTCATCTGCGGCGATGCAGAGGGAATGGGTGGAGCAGGCAGAGGTGAGGGCAGAGGAGGGGCCTCTCAGCTCCACCAGGCTGGAGCTCTTCTCCAGGCCTCCACCTCCTCTGTGGGCAGAGCTTTGAGCCTGCAGGAGGTGGGGCCTGGAGTCCAGAAGATGTGGCCTGGAGTGATGCAGAGCGCGTGATTCGTTGAGAGACAGAGCAAGGGCGGAGTCAGAGTCTGAGCGGCTCATGATGTCCCTGAGAGGAAGAGGAGGAGATGATTAGAATGGACCAGAGCCTTCATCACACCCCAGGTTCTCTGAAAAATGAGGGGTCAATCAGAGACCCTAGTGACCATTTGGAAACCCTAGAGGTCAATCAGAGACCATAGTGGTCAACTGAAGACTCAATCAATCATGTTTATTTGGATAGCATATTTCGGCAACAAGCCAATTCAAAGTGCTCTGCATCACAAAAATAAAAAGTCACAAAAACAACTTGCAGTCAACTGAGAAATCAGTGACAAATATTACATTTTGACCAACGCTATCATCAAAATCATCAATACACGTTTAATATGTTGGTGAATGTCCCATTTATTATGATTCAAAAGCAACTCTTGTGGTCATTCTGAGACCCTAGGGGTCAATGGGAGACCTTGGGGGGTCAATCAAAGACCCTAGGGGTCCATGGTTGGCTCTTGCAGTTAGACACCCTAGCAGTCAATAGCAGACCCTAGAGATTAATCGGAGACCACAGGGATTAATGGGATTCTCCAGTGGTCAATGGGAGACCAGTCACTTGGAAACCCTTCAATGGGAGATTCTTATGGTCCTTCAGAGTACCCAGGGGTCAATTGGATACAGTAAGGATCAATGGAATTCCCCAACAATCAATGAGAGACGCAGGGGGTCATTTAGAGACCCTAGGGATCCAGGGAAGACTCTTGCATTTATTCTATTAAACCCTCTAATATCTCCCCAAATAAAGAGACATGAAGAGGGAGACAGAAGGAACAGAACAAGAAGTGCTTTTATTCTGAAGAACCAGAAGTGTTTTTACTGAACGGTGGAAAGGAGAGAAAGAGAAAGAAAGCTGTGTCCACCAACTGCTTTGGTCTAAAAAAAATCAATCGCACTCTTTGACAGGAGAAGTCGTTCATCTTGGAACTAGTATCAACATAGTGCAGGAGATGTTACCATGACAACCAGTCATTGGTATGCACTGGTAACTCAGGGGGGACAACATTAATCATTCATTGAAGGATTTAAAATTTTGTTTATGTTTTTCACTTTTCTCATTAGATGAGATCACGATGATTTATGAAGATTTATGAAACTTTACCAAACATGAGACTCAGGCAATAACTTTAAAATTAAAATCTAGCTTTTCTTCATTCTACAAATTTATTATTTTTATCATTGACAATAACTGAAGGTTCAAAATGTAAGAAATTTGTAAACTTAGTTTTGTGTTATTTGTAAAATTTATGTCAGATCAATCAAAGTTTAGCTATGAAGGTTAAATCTGCAAAATATTTTTAAATTTCTTGGTTTGACTGGTTTCACATTTTTTGCCTTGTTTTCATTACATTAGTGATAAAACAGAAAAAGAAGAATACCCCAAGCTGCCTGAGCGACAGCGCTGCCTCTGGCTGGCCACAGCGCCCCTGGAGTCTGGAGGTCTGGCACAGTATCCAGAGGGATAAAGTGAGAAGATCGGGAGAATAGAGCAGAAAAGTGAGTGGAGCCTTCAGCACAGGAAGAAGACAAAGAGTTTGGCTGAGGAGGACAGGAAGTGAGGTCGATGGAAGGGTGGGACAGGGAGGAGGAGAGAGACGGGGCAAGCACAGGAAGGAACTCTATCTGGCCAATGGAGAAGCTGCGATTCTGCCGAGGGCGTCCACTTGGGGGGCGGGACTCTGTGGACGAGCCACGACCATCCTGAGATAAGCCACGCCCCTCAACTAACCTCTGAGAGCCAAACGTCAACCCGGGGTCTCCCGCCCTCTGCCGCAGGGGCATCAGACTCTGAGCTACAGGAGACAGGAAGAGAGTTACACTGAGTCTGTGGTTTTATTTATTTGGTTAAGAACCAATCAGAGATGGCTGTCAACCTGACTGTTTCCATGGTAACTGCGTGTCTGTGATGCCACTCAGAGGCCAAAGGTCACTCACACGCCGGTCCATCTGCCAGGCTGCGTCTACAGGCAGCCAATCAGGAGAGAGAAGCAGAGTTCAGCTGACTTCCTGTTTAGCAGCGGGGGGCGCCGCTGCTCAGCCCGACTCAGACTGGGAGAAGAAGAATCCGTCAGACTTACACTGCAACGTCCCCGGAGACAGGATGTCCTCGTCCATGTCGTCCAGGTCGTCCGACAAGAGCAGGTTCTGGGGGGTCGAAGGTCGCAGGCCCAGGAAGGATGGGTCAAGGTTCAGGGCGGCGGCCAGGGCTCCCAGGCCCGGATTGTTGACTACACAGAACCCGGTCAGAGACTCAATCTGCTGCCAGCGGTGGAGCTTCTCCCGCAGAGCCGCCGTTACCTCAGCCAGGGCCTGTCTGTCCAAACCAAACCGCAACGACACAAGACAAAAGGTTAGCCAAACCAGAGCTACAGTACCAGCTGGTTGTGGGTCATGTGACTCACTTGGCTGAGAGGATCTTCTGGTCGACGTCGTCCAGTGAGGAGCTGTGAGCCACGTGGAACGTTCCAAACAGAGAACTCCTCTTCTTCTTGATCTTTTCTGCCTGGAACAGAAAGCAAGGTGTCTTCTGCAAACATGTTGGGTTGATGTCAGCACCGACCCGCAGTGGGTCAGCTGATCTTCAGGTTTTGGGGTTCATTGGAAGTTAAACTGGACCAGGACAGAAACCCAACCAGAAGGATAAACCCAAAGGTTTCTGCCCGTCATATTGGTCTGGTCTTTAGCAAACAGATTCTGAACATTACTTACACAGTTAACAACGAGCAGCAATAATCTAGGTTTCACCTCTTATAGCAGATAAAAAATGGAGGTTCATTAAAAGTCATATTTTCACCACAAATTCAAACTAAAAACTTTAATTCAGCAAAATAAGCATTTATCTCCAAACTAAATACTTATTTTGTTTGAAGCTAAATATATAGTTTCAAAGTAAATAAGCCTGTTAACTAAATATTTGGATTCATTAAAATATCTAGATCACTGGCTAAATACCTAGTTTACAAAATAAATATTTAACTTTTCCATGCTAAATATATTGCTAACAAGCTAAATAATTAGCTTGCGAATTAAATATTATCAAGCAAGCTAATTAACACGACGGTAGTGCGTCAGCCTGCGGTGTGTTGGGGCCCTTAGTCTGCGGTGTGTTGGGGCCCTCAGCCTGTGGTGTGTTAGGGCCCTCAGCCTGCATTGTGTTGGGGCCCTCAGCCTGCATTGTGTTGGGGCCCTCACCCCCTCCCTGGCCTGCAGCAGCTGCCTCTCTGCGTTCTGCTTCTTGTTGTTGTAATGCTGATCTTCCACTTCGTGCGTCAGCTGTAGCCACTTCTGCAGCGCCTCCGGCGGCGCCCAGTGCGCCCGCGACTCCAGCTCCCGCTCCGCCTTCCTGAGTGCCGTCCGGACCTGCAGAGGAACAGGAGGCAGTGAGGGCCGGCTCCTCTGATTGGCCGGCGCCCGGTAGGGGGCGTTACCTGCTCCAGCTCCTGCTCGGCGTATTTCTGCCGGCTGCGCTCGTTCTCTGATCCCTCCCTCAGCTCACGCAGCCGCTGCGCTTCCTGCTTGGCCGAGTCGATCTCGCTCCGCAGCTCCTCCTCCACCTTCACTTTCTCCACCTGGACGCAGTGCTGCTGCTCCTGTGCCCGCCGCAGCCTGGCAGAAACACAGCAGGTCAGAGGAGCAGTAACAAACACTCCCCCTGCTGGCAGGAGCACACACTGCAGCTTTACACACTTCCTGTTTCACTTCTCTGTCAGGCCATGTGGGGGCGCTCAGCACCAGCTGAGGAGCCAGAAGGTTTGGCTCTCTAAGCATACCCGTCAAGTCTCCTGTTTTTTTTTTCTGGGAAACTACAGTATTTTACCTCCTTCTCCCACCGTGCTCCCATATCAGTATTTCCCCCAGCCCCAATCTAACAGCAGCACCAGATGGCACCATTTCCCGTATTCTCAAGTCCAAAACTTGACAGGTATGTCTCTAAGCCACGCATTCAAAAGTAGAACTGGAGAAATCCCACTTTTGATTTGATGTTAGTTTTAATTTCTTTTCAAAACTGTGATGTCATTGTTACCATGGAGATTCTGGTCTAAACAGAATCTGGTAGTACGCTGATGTTTGATGCTTCACTTTCTATTGTTCAGCCCTGAGTGAAGTTCACTCACCTTCTGCAAATCCAACAAAATTGGTGTCAAACGTTTGTGAAGAAAAACATTTAGTTTGTCTAATGTTGGTTGACCACCAAAGGTCAGCCACCATTAGAGGTCAACCAGAGGCTGGTGGTTGATCTTTAATGGTGGTTGACCTCTAATCGTGGTTGACCTCTAAACCACCAGAGGTTGTTTAGAGAAAACAGAGAAGAAAACAAAGAACTGTTTTCCTTTAAAATAATGGGAGGACAAATTACATTAAATCAAACATTTGACACCAATTTTGTTAGATTTGAGTAAATGTGTGAGGACTGGTTGACCTTTTGACTTTTAATATCTTCAAAGCAAACCAATTGTGTCTGATTTGAAGAAGGTTTGGGGAAACATCACGCAGGTTTCTGAAGGATCATTTCTTGATTCAAGCCAAATTGATCAGATATTTATTTTTCTGTCCCGAACAAGAGGAAACCAGTCTGTGCTCTGCCTGCAGGGGGAGCTGTGGTGCCGTCTGCAGAGGAAGTGGATGTGTGTGACTATTTCTGGAGATGAAGGACAGAGATGAAGCAGCTGAATTATCCCAGAGAGGAAACGGGCTGAAGCTGGCTGTCAGCTGACTGGGAGCTGCAGCAGAACCGCTGGGCTCAGCGCTGCAGGCTTCACTTTACTGTTCAGGACAATCAGCATCTGTGCTGGGGCTGAAAATAACGGCGGTGCAGCAGGAGGCAGCAGCTGCTGCTGCTCAGACTGACGGCACAGGGCCTTTATTCAAACATTATGAGAAACGTTAAAACATTTCTAAACAAACAGGAATCAGTCATCCGAAAACGTTCAGGAGCAAAACCTTCCAGGATTTAGGAAAACTTTAGTTCACAAACCCAAACAGACCCAACTCCTCATGGTCCACCACCAGGGGGCAAACTTCCAATAATATACCAATACAGGAGCTAAGATTTCATTTAGCATTTTTCTAACTTTGAAAACATTTAGCGCACTGAGCTTCCCCTAGATACATTTTTCAGAATATATCCTAAAGCATCATTTACTTTCATGTCCAGCTAAATAAAGTTTGACAGTTTAAAATACTGATGTCATAAACTTGGCTTTCTAGTTGATTTTAACTCATTTCCCATTAGCTTAGCTAACTTTGGCTTTATTACTTAGCTTAGCTTGTGTCACTCAACTTGATATATTTAACTCATTCATGTTTTATCTTAAATCATCACAACTTATTTTATCTTTGTTTATTCTTTCTAGCTTATCTTATTGTACTTTTGTCCACTTTAACTTCTCTTTCTCCGTTTTGTTCCTGTTCATGTTTTCAGGTTAACCAGCTGCCATGTCATGATTTATACTGGTATCTGGGTCAACACAAACTTGTAAAGATTACCAGGAGACATATTTTGTTCCTTATTTTGAAAGGGAAACATGCTGATGTGTTCAGGTGCTACACTAGAAGTCAAGAGGAAAACTTTCAGAAGGATTTAATTTCCCAAACTGTTATCCATCTGTTGCTAGGCTGAACCTCAACGTCTACCGAACTGATCTGGAACATCTTCATCTGCGTCTCTTAACTCCTCTTCTTCCTCACACCTTTCACAACCGTTTCCTGCAGAAAAGAGGAACTGAGGGCTGCAGCTCGCTGAAACCCAGAGGAAGCCAGCATGTTGCAACGCGCTTCAGTCTGCTGTACAGTAGCCTCTCCGACAGGTGTGTGTGTGTGTGTGTGTGAGCTGCAGGCTGACTTACTGGCTATTCTTTGCCCATATAAGGATTTCAAACAAAGCTCCAGCAGACGCTGTTCTCACACGTTATGGGACTATTATCCTGGCTGCAGTTTCGTCATCATCTAAATTACATTTAACCATGAAATAAATCAGATCTCATGGTTTCAGAAACACAAACACAGACGGCCAGCGGACATATTTCAGTGGTAACAGTGGAAGGTCGCAGCGTTGTGATACACAGAGGTATTTTTAGCCGCAGCAGGGAGTATTTTCATCTAATTCTTTGTGTAGCTGTCAGCTAAAAATAACCTGGAGTCCTTGTCGGCTTCAGGAGCAGAAAGGCTCTGAACTGTAGCTAATGCACCAACACCAAAGCTAACATTTCAGTTAGCGTGTCAGGGTTTTTGCTAGCTTTTATGAATGGACAAAAATAACGTCTGGTTTACTTTTGTAAATAAACCTAGCTTACAAACCGTACATGAAGGAGTGTAGTAACAAGCTTGATCCTGTAGAGGGAGATGTGCTATCATGTAGCACATGGTGGATAGCAACAGGTTGAATTTAGCGCTTTAGCATTACCTTCCACCAACTACAGTGCAGGTGTAGCGCTTTAACATTAGCAGAGCTGTTGTTTATGATTAGCGCTCTAGGATTAGCACAGCTAGCTTTTAACTAGCGGTTGCCACCTCTAGTTCCGACCTCATCTCTGTCTGACTTCAGGAGCAGAAAACCCTCACTCCTGGTTTCTATCACAACACTACTGGTTTTATCAGAACCATCATAATAGAGGGTTTAATTCTTCAGGAGTTCCTCAAGGCTTAATGTTTGGACTCCTTATGTTCATGATAAAAGTCACTTCTTTAGTTCATCAAGTGAAACTACAGTCATCTGGTGGGAAGAATCACAGCTAGTCTCAGATGTAAACAAAGAGATAATAGTAATTCTCCCTCGCATCCAGAACAACTTAGAGGTTCTGGATCGGGTTGAGATTCCCACGGTTCCTGCAGTTGGTATAGACTCACTTTGCTTGCAGGTCCAGCAGACTTTCCTCGGCCCTCTGCAGACCCTCCAGGTCCTTCATCAGCTTCCCCAGGTCGTCTCTGGACTTCCTGGTCTGGATGTAGGCGAACCAGCAGCCGCCCAGAGCCATCAGCACCGACAGGCCCAGAACCAGGTCCTTCCACCGGTTCTGCCGGCCTGCTCTCACACACACACACACACGCACACACACATAGAAACAACGGTTTATAGGAGACAGGGGTCAGATTCTCCTGAAAGTGTTTTCAGATGAATAGCTGAGCTCTAATCCTGCTCAAACCAAGCTGCTCTTGGTTTGAGCACCAAGAGCAGCTAAAGAGTTTAGTTTGGAATAATCTGATGGATTTCAGAGATTATCTTGATTTTATCTCAGAAAGCTGAACGGAGTCAGACGAAGAACGTCAGTTCAGATCACTGGACAAATGTGTCACTGCTTAGGATGGACGGATGATGGTTGGATGCTATTTTTATCACATTAACTATTTCAAATTCATTTCAAAATAAAAGCACCACAGATGTGTGCTGTCACATTCAGAAGGGATTTTATTTTCAAATGTAGCAGAAAGTGGTAAATATGATCTAAATGCATTACTTCCTGGTTATTAGAGTAACAGGAGTTTAACAGACTAAAACCACAGCCGTCAGGACCGGACCTGCTGGCGGTCCAAACAGAACCACGTCCAGGGCCTTGAGCTGCAGCTTCTTGGCGTGGCTCCGGTCCAGAATCTTCAGCAATGACACGGTCAGAGTCACGTTCTTCACCGCCAGCCTGCGGGAGGACACAGAGAGGTCACACTGGGTCTGGTTCTGACCCAACCAGTCACCAGGTGAGCGCTTACCTGGGCAGCGCCTTCCCGTCCAGCTGCTGCATGCGGAAGCCGGAGGCGTACTGAGGGAGTTCCACGCTGAGGGACAGCCACTCCTCCACCTGCAGCGCCGTCCAGTTATACACTGGACACAGAACACCAGGGACCGGACCGGGCCGTTAGAACACACTGGACTGGTTCCAGACCTGGCTCAGCAGCCTCTAATCATACTGACTTCATTATTAACTCAACACAGAGAAGCAGAAGGTTCTGGTTCTGACCTTCGGACTCCTTCCAGGCACTCCACATGTCCTCCAGGCTGATGTGCGGGTCGGCCCGGTGGAAGCTGCGGTGCTTAGCTTTCGGGTTGCGGTCCTGCATGTCCTCCCTGAGGAACTGAGCAGAACTTTTTTAGCCCAGGTCCAGAGTACTTGTCCAGAGGACGGGCCCGGTTCCGTCTCACCTCGTCTGTCTCCATGGCGTCCACAGTGCCGTCTGCGTCGTCGTCCATCAGCTTGTGGATGCTGCGGATCGCCTCGAAGCTCAGGAAGGAGTTCTGATCATCGCAGAGAGGCGGGTCCACAACGCACAGACCTACAGAACCATCAGAAACAGACAGAATCATCAGAACCAAACAGAAGGTAAGATAAGGTAATTTTATTTATATAGCACATTTTCAGCAACAAGGCAATTCAAAGTGCTTTACAGAACCATCAGAACCAGACTACTGTGTGTATAGAAAGTCAAAAAGGACAAAATTCAACAAATGTCTTGTTAAATAATGCGCAGTAATATACTTTTAATCATTTTCATAACATAAATTCATTTAAATAATCACATTGCTTTAGCTCTTAATTTACGTTTTATTGCTAGAGACTTGGAGGGAATGTTCAGGGTCAGAACCAGAACCTCAGCGCCGGAACAGGATAATATATCTGTCCATCTTCACATCCTCCACTGAGAGGGCAGAGCCAGCATTGCACCCTGCACACAGTTGTTGCCACTTCACTTCCTGTGACATCATCAGCATGTCATCTCCAGGAAGCTGTGGTTAGCTGCCAGCGGCTAGCTCCCACGCTAACAACTGCTGCAGGCTCCACCAGCAGCAGGACGGAGGAGGGTTGATGCTGCGGGCTGCCGGACCTGGCTGAGTCAGAACCTCCAACATCCTGGACGATCCCGGTCGCCTTCAGCAAACATTAACTCGGCCTCAGGTTTCTATGCTGTTAGGTCTTCCTTGTTGAACAATGAAGACCAGAACCTGATGAACCAGAACCAGAATCTCTGGTATAAGCCGTGCGGCTAACAGACGGCTGGTTCTGCTGGATGTTAAACTAGATTAACAACTAGCAAGATGTTGAAAGTTGAATAATCGTTTGAAGAAACACACTGAGTAAACGAGACAGAGGAGACTCATCAAACCGGACCCGGTTCTGTTAACCCAGCAGCTGCTCAATAACACAAGAACCCAGAATGATACCGCTTTGATGTCTTTCAGTCTGGTTTCCATGGTTATCACCATACTGAGACTGGCCTATTCAAAGTGTTCAATGACATCCACATAAACACAGATTGTGGGAGAACAACAGTGCTGGTTCTGGTTCTGCTGGACCTCAATGTTGATCCTATTACTGAACTGACTGGAGAGTTGGGTCGGACTCTCCGGTCCAGAACTCAACCTGTTCCAGTCCGACATAAAGAACTGAGATTTCTTTGTTTCAAAGAGGTCAGAGGTTACAAGTGGTTTACGGCAAAGTTCAATCCTTGGATCCCCCTTATTCAATACCTTTATGCTCCCACTGGCTGAGGTTACAATAGGAAATACGACTAGCAATCAGCTCAACATTATGAAGTCACCAGGTGACCTTTGACCCCATCCAATCACTGAACAGATGCTTAGAACAGATAAATGTGAGGATGTGCCAAAATTCTCCATCTGAACAGACACAAAACTGAAGTTATTATCTTTGGACCTAAAGAGGAACGATCTAGACTTATAGATCTAGAGTTATACACACAGCTTCAGTTCTTCCAGCTTGAAACTAGCGATCAGGATGACCTCTGACCTGAATCTCCAAAGCCACATAAAGTCAGTTCCAAAATCAGCCTTCTATCACCTGAAGAACATTTAGAAAATACAGGGTTTCCCCCCAATGTATTAAAAGCCTGGCGGGCCACCAGGCCTTATCTTCATCTTTTGAAATCTACGTGGCACTGATGAGCATTCACGTTTACCACTGGGTGGCCAGTTGCACTGAAGTCTTTGAGCATCATTGTCCACTGTGGGTTGCTCTGTCCAGTTGACATTGTCTGGATAAATAAAAAGGTTTGGACTTCAAGGTTTGACCATGGAGTTATGGATTTGCAGTCGAGCCAAGTACTACTGTCTAGTCGCCAATTGAAAATGGTGGCTGAGATGTTGTTGGTCTAAAGTACCACTTGGGCCATCATCAGATGCCGAATGCTGCCAATCAAATGGGCGTAAGTTGATGATGGTTAGTATTGGATGGTGTTGGTTGATAATGATTGGTTCTGGTTGGTATTAAATGCTGTGGTGGTTGAAGATGGTTGGTTTTAACGTTTGTTGAAATTGATTTTTATTAGTTGGTTGTTATTGATGTCAATAACAACCAACTACCAACTATGGATGGTGGATGATGTGGACTTTATGGATTAATTTTAATTTAATTTGAATGATTGGCTGATGTTGATTGGCAGGTGGTTGGTTCTGGACTAGTAATACTGGTTGGTTCTGGTGGGGTTTATTTTGGGCTAATTAGGAATCTTGTGGCTGCTTTATGTTTGTAGTGATGATGATGATGATGATGATGATGATGTGATATGTCCAAATCTTTGTCTTGTCTGTTAACATGTCTCCTCTTACTCAGTCCAACATGGCATCATGATAGTTACGGATCAGATTCTGGGATGTTCTTACCTGAAGCTGCGTCGCCATTGGAAACCACCTGTAGGCGATGACCGTCCTGGTGGGTGTGGCCACTTCTGTCCAATCCGCTGTCATCCCCGACACACACACTCAGCATACACACACACACCAACCACACACACTCCATACCTGAGGAAAGAGAGGAAGCGCTGTTAGACCTTTCAGAATAAGAGCGTTTCATAAGAGCGGGTTGGACTGATGGACCGGGTCTGGACCTGGGCAGCAGGAGGTCCAACTGGGACAGAATGAGACAAACTGAAACAGAATCAGACAGACTCGGACAAACTGGGACAGATGAGACAGACTGGGACATGATGTGACAAACTGGGACATGATGAGACAGACTGGGACATGATGAGACAGACTGGGACATGATGAGACAGACTGGGACATGATGAACAGACTGGGACAAACAGGACATAATGAGACACACTGGGACATAATGAGATAAACTCGGACAAACTGGGACATAATGAGACAAACTGGGACAGATGAGACAGACTGAGACAGACCAGGACTTGGACATGTCCTGGAGACAGGACGTGAAGTCAAAGCTTCTGGAAGGAACCTGAAGAACCGGAGCGTCAACAAACTGAAACCAAACTTCCTGGATGCTACTGAGGCGTTCAGGGACCAGAATCAGAGCCAGAACTTTAAAGCCCGACAGCAATAGAACCAGAACCGGTCATCTGCAGTCTCTGTCTCCTACTCACTAAAGTTTCTCTGGGGTCAGAGGTCACACAGCTGTTCACTTTCCCACCAAATTCATCATCATCATCATCACCTTCATCACAGTGAGGGTCGGTTCGGGTGCACCCACCTCTGCTGGGCCGCTCCTTTAATCCATGGGTCCGGTCGGCTCGGTTCGGCAGCGGTTGATCGACCCGCAGCAGCGACTCAACAAGCTGCAGCTGGAGGAAAAAACCCGCAGAAGATCCGCCCGCGGTGCGTTCAGTGACCCGGGAAAAGCTCCGAACTGCGAGCGGGAACCGGAGACAGACACAGGAACCGGCTGTGGAGTTCCAGTTCCTGACTGAACCCAATTCAACAATGAACCGAAATTATCATCATCATCATTAAACCGTAAAGGTTCGGTAAAGAATCCAAAATGCTGCAGTAAGGCTCTAATCAGAGTCCAAATCTTCTGAACATAAAAATGTGACGTTCATCCAGATTCTGCTCCAGTGAGTGAGAACTCTGCAGAACCTCCAGTCCAGTTTTATTGACTATAAAGTTCAGTAAATATTTACTTAATTAAAATGTATTTAAACTCCAGAAACGCTGCAGATATCTGAAGCTGCTCCTCGTGTTCTCTTTCTGTTACTCTAATTCCCACGGCACTGAAAGGCAGCATTTAACTCTCGGAAAACGGAATTATGGCGCCATCGTGTGGCCTTTCAGAGGCGGTGCAAGCTGAAGTAAGAAAACCATCAAGGCTTGGCTTTAAAATATCGAAAGGTTTTTCCGCTCCGTGAATCTTTAAATGAGTTATAATAAATTAAATATCAGAAAAACACTGAAGAAAGGAGAAACTATAACAGTTTCCTTTTGATTTCAGCTGCTTATAAACGGTTAGTTTAGCTAAGCTAAAGTTTAGCTTAACCGTTTAGGTTAGCTAAACTAACCGTATCAAAAGGAAGGCAGAAAACAACAAACTCAAATAAATAAAAAATGTTAAAAGATCATTAAGAATATAAATATATAAATAATAAAAATATAAAAACAGTTAAAACTTTAACTTCACATAAACATTAAAAATACCAAGAAACGTAAACAAACGATTACCAAGAACAACAATATCAATTGATAAACATAAAGGTGTTTATGAAACGCAAAAACGGCGAATTAAACCAGATGAACCTCAACTTCTACAAAAACAAGATGCAATTTAAATTTAAAATGTAAAAAAGCGGCAGAGGAAAAAAAAATAAAATTCACATTTAAAATGAAATGAATAAAAGAGTTAAAAATAACTGAAGTTTGACATAAAAAGCAAGAAAATGTTAAACTAGCAATTGGAAAATCAAAATTTAAAATAACATGAAACAGTTAAAAAAAAAAGTCAGATTGGTCCTATTTAAGCAGAAAATATTAAAAACCATCAAAGTTTAATAAAAGTAACAGAAAACTGATTTAAAACACAAAATAACGGAAAATAGACAGAATACCAACAAAAAAAATGGAAATACGAAAAAAAAAACCTTGAGAAATGAAAAGAAAAACAAAGAAACAAACAAGAGAAGCTTGGGAGGAATTTACAGCTTATTATCCATATAAATAAATAACACACACCTGCGCTTTACCTGTCCGTCAGAGCCAGGGGGCGGGACTTACCAAGATCAGCCTGGCTCTGACGTTTCTCAACAGGCCAGTAACGCCACTGTCAAACACACACACACACACACACACACAAACTTCCTCAAACTCTAACTCCACCACTTCCCCTCGGACTTCCTCCTCCCCGTTACCCCCGCCCTCCGACTCACACACACGCACACACACTGGAACACACACTGTAGCCGCAGCCGGACCGAGCACAGCAGAACCGGACCGGACTGATGAGCGGTGAGTTCTGCCGGAGCGCTCTCCATTCCGCCTCACTCTGTGTGTGTGTGTCTATGTGTGTCGCTGCTACGCTGAGCTGTTGGTGTGTGTCAGAGTGTGTGTCAGAGAGTGTGCGTGTGCGTGTGCGTGTATGTGTGTGTGTGTTCTGCTGTGATCCAAACTTCAACTGGATCTCTGGTTCTGGTTCTGTTCTCTTTCTCCCCAGTGGATCAATAGTCAGATTGTTTGTGTGATCGAGTTTCTGAGCAGGAAGCTGGAGATGGAGAGCGACCACTCCCTGAGTGTGTGTGTGTGTGTGTGTGTGTGTGTGTGTTTTTCTCACTTCTTCTTTTAACTTTTTCTCTGCTGAGCCCTGAAACACTCACTGATCTCTGAAACGGGTCAACAGAACCAGCAGATCTGGGCTTCACCGACCCAGTAGAGCAGAAACCAGAACATCTGAAGTCCAGGAAACAAAAGCTGAGAGGAACATCAGGAACTGCTGGAGAAGAGGAAGAGCTGCTGTTACTTTAAATAGACCAAAGTACCATCAGCTGCTGGAAATCAACTTCTCAAGAAGAAAACAATGCAAGAAAAACAGACTCTAAACCAGTAAGAACAAACCCTAAACCAGTAAGAACAGATTGAACCAGTATAAACGGACTATAAACCAGTATAAACAGTTTGGTTCTCCACTGGTTCTGGATTCTGGCCCGTTTCAGGCGATGGGTCGGTAAACCCACAGACTGGTTCTGAGCCAGGAATTCCCTGATGGTCTGGACCTGACTGGACCCATCCCAGTACACGGTCCAGTTGGTTGGACTAGTACCGCCCGGTTCTATAGGTCTGTACACAACAACTCGCTACAGGAGTCCAGAACCCATCTTGGTTCTGGTTCAGAAGTGTCTCCTGAAACGGGTTTTGGGATCTTAAAATGTCTCAGCAACCGGAACCTTAGATTGGATCTGGTTGAGGACTGGTTCCCTTGAAGTAAAGGTCCTTTTGGACCTTTACGTGAATTAAATTTGTTTCCCCAGATGGTCTGGACCTTTTGGACCTGTTGGACCTTTTGGACCTATTGGTCTGTTTAAAGCGGATCAAAACGTCAGGTTTGAATTCACCTAAATGTCCAACAGGACCTTGTCTTAAGGGGAACCGTTGGTCAACTGGGTCCAGCTTAAGGTTCTGGTTCCTGAGACACCGTAGCTCAACTTGATTAGCATAGAACATTTCAGCAGCCGGGTCCAATTCAAAGTGATTTACACAATAAAAGCATGAGACAGCTAATACCATCTTCAATATATTGATCAATGTTCCATCAACCAAATCGCCTCTCAGCAGGCGGCTGTTGGCCTGAAGGAACTCAGGGTTTCAGCTGCTTTCAGTTTCTGGAAGTTTGTTCCAGATCTGTGGTGCATAGAAACTGAATGCTACTTCTAAATGTATGGTTCTGGTTCTGGATGCAGATCAGAACCTGAGGTTCACGGTAAAATGAGCCCCTCCAGCATCACTAACGCTACTGCTAATGCTACAGTGACCTATTGATGGAATGGAGTAGCCAGGAGACTCGGGTCCATTTGACACACGCATGATCAACCGCTAGAGAAAACTAAAGTACACCGATGTGTTCAAGGTGTCGCAAGAAGCTAAAGGACTTCCATGTCTGTTTTCTTCCTGGTCTGTGCTTTTTCCCGCAGATACTGTCACTGGCGTGGCTGTGGTTACAAATTATAGATTATTTACAAAACTCCAGGTAATAGCACACTGCGCCAAATGACATAAATGAAGTCTAATTTTGGTCCAAGCAGACCGAACTACTGGTGTGACCCGTTATGATCACCTTGGAAACCAGGCTGCCAGCCATGTTTCTGGTCATAGCCAAATTGGTTGCCACTGCAGAACCAGTAATAATCTCAGTCCGCACTAAGCAGATGCTCGGTTCACTCACCTCAGCGCGCTGGATGCATGAAGCTACCAGTGGGACTGACAGCCTGACCTACTTTCTGAATGTTTCCTGATCCGACCACTTGGGGGCGCTCACAGAGATTTTCCTAACCAGTCAGAACCAAAACATGGCAGAACTTTCACTCCACCAGATCTCCTTTGATTCTTCAGGTTTGAACCCAGCTAGCTAGCTAGCAGGCGTTTTCCAACATGGCGGATTAGCTTGGAAACAGCTAGCCATTCTGGTTCTGGTTCAGGCATGGTGGGTCCATGGCTGCTGGGTAGTGAGCCGTAGTTCTACGGGTTTGGACATTTTTCTTGTTGCAGCTGAACAGGAAGGACGACTCATCAGAACTTGCTGGTTCTGGCCGACCTGGGTCAGGTTCTGGACCCGGCAGAGGCATTTTTGACCGGTTCTGGAGACTCAGAAAGTCCAACTCTCATCAGCTGATGATCCTCTCTGAAAGTCCGGGTCGGTTCTAGGTTCAGTTTCATCCAATCTGAGGGATCCAATTAACTGGGTGAAGCTGGTTGCGGTCTGGTTCTGGTTCTGATTTGGGTTTGCTCTAATTCTTGAACCTGTTTCGCTCCTGGGTTTGGTTTGACTGCAGGTTCTGTTTGATTTGGACCAGTGTCATGTTGGAATTTGAGGCCCGATTGCTTCAGTCGATCAGAACCCGGTGGTTCTGATCCAGACGGGTCAAACCAGCTGGAAATGGGTTTTTCTTGTTGGTTTGAGTGCTTTGTTTCTGGTTCTGGTTTCATTCATGGCTGTTTAACGTCAGCTGATGACATCAACGTCTTCTGCACGTGCTCAGATGTGAATCAGTAGCAGCTAGCCTAATATTAGCATTCCAAGAATGAAGCAGGAAGTCCGTCGTCACAGCAGCCGTGACTCATTCCACTTTGAGTCCGGTCTGGTCCAGTTGTTTACCTTTCAGTTCAGTGTGCTTCCTGGTTCTGACCTGTTTCACTAGAACTTTATTTGCGTTCCATCTCTCAGAACTGTCCTGGTTCTGGTTGGTTCTGTTGCACCAGAAAGTCCAGTTTTGTTCGTTAGGTTCTTGTTCTGTTCTGGTTCCATTATCATGAACAGAGTAGTTCTGGAGGACCCAGTTGGACCCGTTGGGCTCAGTGGCGTGGGTAGATGGTCCAGTTTGGTTCTGACTTGCTGAGACCCGGCCCATTCAGCTAGAACCCAGTTCTCACAATGAAATGTTCTGGAAACGACTTCCAGAACTTCCTGTCGGGTCGTCGGTTCTGGAGAAGAAATAAATCTGCAGCTGAAGCTGATTGGACAGAACCGGAACCAGTGGACCCGTCACTGGGTTCAGTCTCTCTGGATCGGGCCTCCTTTCTCTATCCAGTTCTGCTTTATGAACTATATTACCCATGATGCTTTGTAGCGTCCTGTTTTTGGAGCCATGGTCGCCTCTTCCTCTTTTCATCCGTCTGTCGGACCAACTCTTCCTTTGCGGTTCTGGTTTCAGACGGTTTGGATCTGATCTGAAAACACCGCAGCAGCTGAGAGGAAATATCAGCTAGAGATTTTATTTTTCAACGAGCAAACAGAACCAGAACCAGAACCAGAACCTGAACCGATTATTTCTGTCACAAACCAGACTGACTGGAAACGACGTCGGCACTTCCTCTTCACCATAGGACCAGAACCAGAACCAGGCCTCAGCTTCCCAGTTAAACACGATCCATCATCCCCATGCTGTGAGGAAAACCAGTTTGGGTGGAGGTTTAACTCCTGAACGTTATGAGAAGATTTAGGTGGCCTAGTCAAAGTCCAGACCTAATTTGTGGGAAGGCTTCAATACTGATCATCTCAGGCGGGTTGGTACAGATGCACTCCAGACTTTTCAGTTTTACAGGTTAAAATAAACCAGAAAATTAAACGTTTTCCTTCCACTAAACTATCTGATCTGTTCTATCGCATGGCGTCGCATTGCATCGGGCCAGACTGTTATGGAGACACGAACCCGGTTCATTTCTGTTTCTGAGCTTCTTCTCTTCATCCATGAAGGTCAACAGGAAGGTCACAGAGAAACTCCTGAAGCTGTGACCCAGACCTGATTTGGTCTGAAACGGGGCACCTTTGTTCTGTGACCTTTGACCTCTGAGGACGCCTTTATTCAGCCACTCTTGCATTCAGCTTTCGGTTCCACCTGAAACAGGAAGTCAGAACGTGTTCATCAGCCGTCGCTATTTCTAGAAAACTCTCATCAGCAGTTTCTGTTTGTTCAGACAGAAAGCTTCTCCGTCGGCCGCTTCACAAACACAGCCGGGAGGTTTGGTGGAAGGAAAACCTTAAACAGGTTAAAGGGCATAAAAACAGAGAGCTGAGTAAAACCAGACCTGACCTCTGACCTCCACTACATCTATTATGAAGCTGCTGAATGTTTTTATAAAGTTATTTTTTCATTTGTCTTTAGGTCGTGAAGTATGTCAGATTTTTAAAAAGTTTTTTATTTGAAATTTCCGTCATAGGAAACTTATTTATTGCCTTTAATGGAAACGTTTGATGCTGATAACATTTAGTTATATTTTCTTTTATTTAAATTCTGTTTTGAACGTCTGGACTGAAAACAAAATGGCTGCCAGGGCTGAAAAGGTTGCTGACCTCTGATCAGCTTCTGCTCAGCTCTCATGCAGTCAGATCAGAACTTCACCTGATGTCAGTCTAACGGTTGGTTCTGATTGGTTCTGATTGGTCCAAACACCTGGACTCAAACACCAAACAGGAAGTTCTGGACCCTGAAGCAGAACTCTGAGGTTTATGGACCCTGAAGGAGAAACGGGTCGGACAGAAACAATGGACCTGTCAGTCAGACCGGTTCCTGTCGTCCTGACGACACACCGCAGTGTGTGTGTGTGTGGCTATAAAACTGTAATATATACACCAGCTCTATGCAAATGTGTGTGTGGGGATCAGGATAACGTCTCTGCTTTGTTTAGAGACGTTTCCTCTGCAGATCATTTCCATAAACACAAATAACACCCCTTCCCTCCGGCCCCCAGGGGCAACATGGCCGCCACGTGTTTCTGAGCGATCTGTGTCCAACCGAGGAACCTGAAGCATCTCAGACCGAGGAACCTCCTGCATAGGAACAACCAGATTCCAGTGAGACGAACGTCTGAAGGTAAACATGGCCGATCAGAAAATCCAGTCACTCCAACGTCCTGATGGAGTCAACATGGAGAACCTGCAGTTCAACCAGCAGGACAGAAACAGAGACCACTACATTCTGAATCAGGCTCCCCGGCCAATCAGAGACCATTACACTCTGAATCAGGCTCCGGGGCCAATCAGAGACCACTACATTCTGAATCAAGGCTCCCCAGCCAATCAGAGACCACTACACTCTGAATCAGGCTCCCCGGCCAATCAGAGACCATTACACTCTGAATCAGGCTCCCCAGCCAATCAGAGACCACTACATTCTGAATCAAGGCTCCCCAGCCAATCAGACCATTACACTCTGAATCAGGCTCCCCAGCCAATCAGAGACCATTACACTCTGAATCAGGCTCCCTGGCCAATCAGAGACCATTACACTCTGAATCAGGCTCCCCAGCCAATCAGAGACCACTACATTCTGAATCAAGGTCCCCAGCCAATCAGAGACCACTACATTCCGAATCAGGCTCCCCAGCCAATCAGAGACCACTACATTCTGAATCNTCTGAATCAGGCTCCCCGGCCAATCAGAGACCATTACACTCTGAATCAGGCTCCCTGGCCAATCAGAGACCATTACACTCTGAATCAGGCTCCCCAGCCAATCAGAGACCATTACACTCTGAATCAGGCTCCCCAGCCAATCAGAGACCATTACACTCTGAATCAGGCTCCCCAGCCAATTAGAGACCACTACACACCGAATCAGGCTCCCCAGTCAATCGGAGCTCCTGCTCTGCTGTAGGGATACATTTCTACAGTTATGCTGTAAAAAATGTTATTTCTTTAGCTTGGGATCATTTTACAAAGTCATATTTTCACCATGTTATTCATTCATTATAAATGTCACACATTCAAGCTAAATATTTAAATATTGGGCTTCACACAAAAATTTTGTTAGCAAACTAGATATTTAGCTTTGAGCTAAGTATTCAGTTAGCAAGCTAAACATTACAATTGAAGCTAAATATACAGCTCAAAGACATTGGGTAATATAATATAGGTAAAAAGCAGAAGTGGACAATTAAAATAAAATTAGATCTTGCAAACCTCTTTATAAACTTCTGCTAGCGAGTCACTTCTTTACCAACGTTTCATTTCCTCTTTTGTTGCGCAACATTTCAGCTTAAAACAAAAGGATGAGCTATTTTAATACAGCAACAGTAATTCATCAGCACTAAAGGATTCAGTTTATAGAAGTTCACAAAACACAGCTTCTATTTTCATCATCCAATTCAGCTTACTGGCAACTCAATTAGCATATTAGCTAAATATTTAGCTAGCTAAAGTTAAATAGTAAAACAGTTAAATGCTAAATAGTTTTATTTAGCACATTCTAAATGGATAAATATTTATAACTACTAAAATAGTTTAGTTTTTAGTTTAGTGAACTATTGAAACTACTGTATTTAGTTTACTAAATATTTAGCTGACTAGATGAATAGCTAGCTACCTAGTTATTTAAACAGTTTATTTTAAATAATTTTCTAAATATGTATCAGATACATATTAATTAAGAGTTTAGCTCTAAGCTAGCTAAATATTTAGTTAGCATGTTACATATTTTAGATAGTTAAACATTTATCAGGTGCATATTAGCAAAGCATTTAGCTAGCTCAAAGATAAATAACTAGCTTGGAGCCAAAGTTTGGTTGGTTAACTTAATGTTTAGCTTGCTAACTAAACGCTTAGTTTGACATCTATAAATTGTGAAAATATGACTTAACAAATAAAACATTATTTTTCTCTTAAACAGGCTAAATAACTCGGATTATTGCTGTTAAGTTTAGGCTGTGTATCTTTACAAACAGCTTCCCGTCCTCCAACATTTCGATGCATTTAGAATCTGCAGGTCAGAAGCTTTAGCGGTCTGGAGTTTCTGCTGTAAAGGAACTACAGCAGACGCTAGCTAACACCCACAGGTGAGACGCTCCTGCAGGTAGAAGGAAGGGGAAACTAGATGTGAAGCAGAGAAAAGCCTCAGAGCCGCTGGAGGTCGATTGACCTGCAGACAATGATCTCAGCTCTGTATAAAAAAAGAAGTGATAAAAATAACGGCGAGCAGCAGAGTGAAGCAGCAGAAGGTGATGTGTGAACCCTCTGAGCCCCTCCCTGCTGTGTGTGCAGGTTTCTGACGCTGCCATCATGCAGACTGTGAAGTGTGTCGTCGTTGGCGACGGCGCCGTGGGGAAGACCTGCCTGCTCATCTCCTACACCACCGGAGCGTTCCCCAAAGAGTACATCCCCACCGTGTTTGACAACTACAGCAGCCAGGTGGGTCCCTGAACGCACCGCGGTTCAGCGGGTGCGTTCAGGACGCATCAGAGAGTCGAGGCAGAGTGAGAGCCATAGGCATCTGGAAAACATCTGGAAGCTATCATGAGTCATGCTGGCTGCAGGCTCTGGACCAGGCAGCTGATCAAACTTTCTCTGTCCTGCAGGAAAAACTACTGAGACTCTGAGTGAAGCTGTCAGATAAAAACAGTAAAATAATAAAAATTAATAATGATAAACACGAGAGTCTCTGTTTGGACAGCAGGTGGAGCTGTCTGCAATGATCTGACAGAATCCCTCACAGCAACAAGGTCCCCGTTTAGGCCTCTCAGCATGTTCTCCCTGTGGATGCAGCAATTCTCTCTGGATACTCCAGATCCTCCAAAAGTACAAAATGTCCATCCAGAAATTACTCACACCACTTCACTTTTTCACATTTATGTTTCAGCCTTATTCCTCATTAATTATAATAAAAACAATCATTTTCTTCAAAATTCTTCACTAAAAGCCCATTAGTGCTTTTAGTCTAAAAGTTTTAGATTGTGACTGAAAACAGAAAACCAAATAAAATCACATTCACGTCATGGAAAATCACCAATTACAGAAACATGTTTGGTATCAAATCATGCATATTTTCAACCAGAGAAATCACATTTTCTTGAGGTTGTGTGGTTTTTTTTTCTAATGGTGCACATTTTTCAAAATGGCCACCATTGTTGCGAAGGAGAATATATGTTTGCACTAAAATCAGAAGAAGTTGTTGCGAGTGGTGGACACGGCTAACCAAAACGTTAGCTTCAAATTACCACTACTAAACAAGAATCCTAGCAGAAGCTAATGCTGACCAACAAAACTCATTAAAAAGTTAGCAGCTAACATTAAACCTCTAAATACATAAAATGTTATCAAAAGCTATTGTTAAACCGCTAAGTGCATATAAAAAAGTAGAGGAAGCTTATTCTAGATTGCTAACAACAAAATATACTGGAAGTTAATGCTAAACCGCTAAGCACATACAAAATTAGCAGAAGCTAAAACTAAGCTACTAAACACCTACAAAAGTAAATAAAGCTAATTCTAACTTGCTAATCACATAAAAATTAAGGAAAGCTAATGCTAAAAACAAAAATATAAGCAGAAGCTATAGCTAAACCACTAAACACATGTAAAAAAAAAATTGTGGAGGCTAATGCTAAACTGCTAAGCACATCAAACATTACCAGAAGCTAATGCTAACCATTAAGACTAACAGCAAACTCCTCAGTTTCTGATTCCGCTACATATTGTTACTTTAACGTTGAATGAACAGGATGAACAAAAACATGATGTGACATAAAATTCATCCAAATCATAACAATGAGGAACATTTTATAGCAATAATTGGCTTAAAAGACTCAAAAACTGCTCCCATCTTGAAAAATTCCCATGAAATTGAAGCGGCTGATGGGAAATATGAAGAACATTCGACCTGAGGAGTTAGCATGCTAATGTCAATCCTACACCAGAAAGATTTTCACAGAAACTATCTGTAGATTTTAAAGAAAACTGAATAATTTAATAAAATTTGCAATAAAAGGTGTTACGAAAAATGTGTAAAAGCGCAGCGCAGTGAATGTCACACAGCATGAGTGTGTGAACATGTAAATGGGTGAAGGTGTGAATGTAGTGTGAAGCGCTGCAAAGGCCGTTTACTCCATGACGGGCTTCAGTTCCCTCATCAGAACAGTTCACTGAAACATTTCTGCTGCTACCATGAAACTTTGACTCCTGTAAGGTTTGAACCAGCCAATCAGAGCTCTCGACCGATCCTGAGAGCCAATCACTGTGTCAGAGTTTGAGTGAGGTATTCATGAACCCCTGTCTCTACCTGTGGTGTGTTCAGGTGACCGTGGATGGACGGGTCATCAGTCTGAACCTATGGGACACGGCGGGGCAGGAGGAGTACGACCGGCTGAGGACGCTGTCGTACCCGCAGACCAATGTCTTCGTCATCTGCTTCTCCATCTCAAGCCCCGCCTCCTACGAGAACGTCAAGCACAAGTGGCACCCAGAGGTCAGAGGTCACACATTCCCCCAACACAGTTACAGTGCATGATGTTGTTCAGGAGAATCCAGGAAGTTACTGGGTTGAGGTTCTGATGATGCTCACTCCATCCAGAACCGTCAGAAAAACTGTGGTTCTGGGTTGGATGGGTCCACTTTCAGGTCCAGTTACTGGGGTCCCGTAGGGTTCATACTGTCCTTCTGCTGCTTATTCTCTACACAGCCTGGAGTCTGAAGGTCTTTTCTTGGCTGACTTTAGCTGCTTTGAAGTCTAGATGACAAGTGGAGTGGACCTTTGAACCTTGCCAGCAAGGTTGAAAGGTCAGATCTGTTCCTTTGGACATGTAAAAGTATGAATGTTGAGTTGAAAAAGAGGAAATTCCAAAGAAAACACTTTAAAGACTTTCTTGAAACCTGGAAAACTGCTGATCAAGACCACTTTAGTCTGCTCAGACTGTCCAAACACCAAACGTCCATTCAGGTGTTGGGTCAGTCATTGTCCTTTTGGACTTTTTTATTCTGTATGTTGTGTCAAATACTTTGCCGTACCAAAGACATCAAATGTCCGGCCTGCTTGTCTGACCTGATCAACCCTAAGACCTTTTCGGCCACATTTGAATGTAAATCTTTCTGTAGAGGATCTTCAGCTGGAGGACCAAGGAGGACTGGCACCAGTGACCCCATCCAGGAGGCAGAGCTTCTCTAAGGGTCTTCAGGTCATATTTAGAGCTCCTCTGTTGTTGTATAAGGACCTGGAAGGTCATTGAAGGTTCAAAGAATGGACAAAACTTCTGTTTTGAGATGATGGTGGAAATGTGTCTGGTTGGTCATTAAGGCGTCGTCATGGCTATGAGCCCCTCAGGGTGTGTGATGAGGATGCGTGACTTGCTAGGGTGGCTGTTCAACTCGGTCAGGACCTGGTGCAGTCTGAGGCAAAGACCTGGAGGTGCTTAGATCAGCGTCGTGATTCTCCTTAAACCAAATCCAGGACCCGATTTGAGGCGTTTCCCACCTGATAGTCCGGTAGACCCGGTTCTATTGGATTCAAAAGTTCATATGCTCCATCCCCAGCTGCTGTGGTTCTCTTTCTTTCTGCTCTGAGGTAAACCAACCAAACCCTTTGAGCAACCAGTTCCCCTCCTCGCCTGTGGGGGCGCTGCACCAAGAACCACTGAAGGAAATGACACAAAAACCTCTTTAGACACCAAGTGTTACTTCCTTCTTCACCAAATGGAAACAAAAATGGAGGCGTCAGCTTTTAGCGGTTGGAGGATTTCGCTTTAGTCTTTGGCTAAAAACCACGAGCCATTTCTCCTGCTAGCGCTAAGCTAACACGTTAGCTCTGGTTGTATTTACCCAGAATGCCCTGCACCGTAGTCCACTTCCTGCTTTAGGAGCCGTCTCCGGTCTGCTTAGCGTTCACATATGCATTCAAACTGAGACTGGAGTTGGATTAAAGCAGATTCGACTTGTTTAGTGAAAAGGCCCCGTTAGAGATGACAGTAGCTAAGAAATCTAATCTTTTTCACAGAATCTCGACTTATCTTGACCTCCTGAGCAGCTTTATGTCCAGCGGCGTTCCTGTACAAACCGTGACTCTGGTCTCCTCTGCAGGTTTTCCACCATTGTCCCAGCGTTCCCATCCTGCTGGTTGGCACAAAGAGCGACCTCCGGAACGACACAGAGATCCAGAAGAAGCTGAAAGAGCAGAACCAGGCGCCCATCACCCACCAGCAGGGCCTGAACCTGGCCAAGCAGATCCAGGCAGTCCGCTACTTGGAGTGCTCGGCGCTGAACCAGGACGGCATCAAGGAAGTGTTCGCCGAGGCGGTGAGGTCCTACCTGAACCCACAGCCCACCGTCAGCAAGAGGCACTGCTTCCTGCTCTGAGAGTCTGCTCTGAGAAATGTTTCAACCTTTTTCCTCTCATTTCATTAGATTTTTACCCTTTAATTAGAAAAAACGCAATTTAAGACGGAGATTAAAGGTTTTCCAGAACTTGTAATGCAAATTGACCGGCCGTGGGTTGAATGTGTAGCTCTGTTGTGATTGGTTCAGACTCAACCAGAGCCGTCTGAGCATGTGCAGGATGTCTGAGGTCTTCTACAAACTCAAATTTCAGCAAAATGGTCCAAAATCATCCCCTGACAATCAGCTTCAGGTTCAGATGGACCTGAAGACATCTTAGTTCTGCTGAGGCATCCATGAACCAGTAAAGCACCAGTAAAACCAGAGACTCTGGTGGAGTCCGGCTCCAGGAACAGGTTTGGTGTCTAAACTGAGAATTTAACTGCAGAAACACTGTTTACATGATGGCTCTGATGAAAATGCAATAATCTAACCCTGTCTGCTCTGCGTCACTCACACTGAGACCCTTACAAACGCTGGGAAACATTTAGTTTGATCAGACTGTAAACATAAGATGCGTTTCTGCTTCAGCTGCCGATTCTGGAGGGAAATTAATAAATTGCAAAAGAAAATCTGGACTAAAGACAGCAATTTAAACATAATACAAAAATAATAAACCTGATTTTTCTAGTGAACCACTTGAGAGCAGGAAAGCAGCAACTGCAACATTATAAACATGTGAAGCTAAAAGGTTAGCGAAGAAGCTAAATGCTAACTAGCATCTAAACTACAATCAGGATGACTAGTTGTAATTAAACAGAACCTGCCAACAAGTTCTGTTAAATATCCAAACTATTTAAATGAAAACATCTGATTTCAAACTGAATGTTTCTGCAGTTTTTTATTGTTTATTTTTAGCTAAGCTGCTAAACCAGCTAAACCACTCTAGCTTTGTTTGCTTCCATCTTCTGTTAAATTAATTGATAATTTGTTTTTATTGAAGTAATTTACATTATTTTATTTAAGTGGAAAGTACAATAAAAACAAGTTTCATATTGATCGTCTACTGCACTTTATTTCAATGATTTCTTCTTAGCGAACAGCTAACACGGTTAGCCCTTAGCTAGCCTCTTCTAGAAAAAAGATGGTGGCAGAACTGCGGTCAGTAAAGCTGAAGGATCAGACTTCTGGGACAGTGTCCCCCAGAGAGGACATGTTGGACCATGACAGAACTAAGCAGCACCAACAGCTGTAAAGCACGGTGATGGTGGGGTGGTGATGTGGGTTCTGGGTCTGGTCGCTGCAGAGGAAGTGATTAAACACCAGATAGAAGATAATCAAGCCGTTTCCTGTCACATGGTGCAGCCTCATTGGGTTCTGGGCTGGTTCAGAAAACATCAGAACCAATCCAGCCTGTGAACTAAAAACCGGGCCGTCCTATCAGACCGGACTCTGGTTCCCTCTTTTATGATTATAAAAAGCTGCGGCTGCTTCCCAAAACTGTGATCTAAAGTTAGACATCGTTTTTCAGCAGAAACAGCTGCTTTACGGTAACAAGAAACTTCATTATCATTCAGAAGCTACCAGAAACAGCAGCTGAGCTGACCCAGCAGCTGACCAGAATCAGCTGCTGGGGGAGCCAGCAGCTGATTGGCTGCTGGCTCCCCCCACCAGCCAATCAGCCTCTGATTGGCTGGTGGATCAATAATTAACCTGTGGAGAAACAACTTCCCCAAACCATGAAAGGACTCCTTCATGATTTCATCAAATCACACAGGCCCCTTGTGATCAGTTCCTGGAGCTGGGGGTCAAAGGTCGCCTCAAGCCATAGCATCCAATTAACAGGATGGTCTCCTTGGAAACCAGTTCTGCATATGGCGCTGCCTGTGAAGTTTTATCGGGTGGGATGTGATTGGATGAGGGCCATGTGACATCACTCAGGTGAACCAAACCTGCTGTGTCTCAATTAAATGTCGTCAGGGAGGGACAGCTGTCCCTGTTTGATGCAGCAGCGTCCCCTGCTGACAGAAACAGTGAGGCAGCACAGCTTTGTTAAAACTTTATTTCAGTGAATCCTGAGAATCCAGGAAATATCTAAAATGTTTATTTATTGATGAAAAGTTTAGAGAATCTGAAAACTTCATCCATAGCTCTGTGCTGTGTCCAGACATGATAGTAGAAAATTAGGTGGAAGGAAAATCTTTGGTGCAACCTTCATGATCCAGGATATGAGATGATGTGGGTCACCATGACAACCGCTGGTTCTGGTCCACTGGGTTCCATCAGGTTCAGCTGAAGCTCTTCGTGATGGAGAAGCTGGAGCCGGTACCGACCCACTCGGCCAGCGGCACCAGGACCAGCCTTCGTCACCATGGCAACCCAGTGCAGACAGCAAACCGGTCTGAAGTTTAGGTTTTTATTAAAAACAGTTCTGTTCCTGAATGAAAGTCCAATAGTTCAGAACCGAGGCGGAACTGGGATCAGAACCAGGAGGATCCGGGCAAGGAACCCAGTGGAACCAGTAGAACCCTGAAACAGAACATCCTGAAGGGCTTTAGTTCAGTGCTCCCACCATCTGGTCCAGCGGTTCTGTCTGAAGTTTTGGTTCCTTCCATGTGGGACTGACCGGTCGGCTCTTGCCTGTGGGTCGGAACCAGTCCTGTCCCCTTCAGTACCGCTTGTCCTCCGGCAGCGTGGCGACCATCACCTGAGCGCTCCCGAAGTCCCAGAAGGCCGTCATGTGGAACGCCATGTTGGAGAACACCACCAGGTACTCGAAGGCGGCGAACAGCGTGTAGACTGCAGGACGGAGACACAGTGAGCATGTGCAGACCGCAGCAGCAGCGTTGCCGTGACAACAAGCCACTCACCTCCCGCCTCACAGTACTTGTTGTGGCGTCTGAAGAAGTACGCGGCGGCGGCGCAGCAGCTGATGTTGAACAGGAAGATGCGGGCTTTCCATAGGAAGGATGTTTTCTCCTGAACCAGAAATGGAAGAAACCGAGAGGTGAAGGAGGTTCTGACCTGTTCTCCCGCTTCAGAAACATTTATTACCAATTAAATGGTTAATTTCTGGACCAAACCAGAAATTCCTGCAGTCATTTAGAAACAGGAAGTGGCTGCAAGTTTTTGATCACACAGGAGCAAAGGCAGTGGTGGGAAAAGGTAGCTGTGCCAACGCGAAAGCAATAATCATAAATATTAGGTCTGCTAATGCTAAAGCTCTATACCAACCTGGTATTTAGCATAAGCTAATGCTAAAGAGCTCTACCAACATAGTATTTAGTGGAAGCCATTGCTAAAGCGCTATAGCAACAATTTAGTTAGCATAAGCTAGCGCTAAAGCGTTACACCAACACAGTATTTAGCCTTAGCTAAAGGTATTCAAATTATATCCTTTGAGAGATTACAACCCTCAAATACCAATCTCATTTGAAGCTATAATTTTCTTTTAATTTACATTCTTAACCATTAGCTTCAGCTAAATATCATGTTGGTGGCCTTAGCATTAGCTTCGGCCCAATAACTATAGCTAAGATGATTTATGGAGGAGCTGAATATTAAACTGGGATGTTAAATGTTGGTAGAACTTGGGTCGGGTCTGGTTACCTCAGGATTGACGTAGTGCCTCTTGATGACGAACCACAGCCTGCAGGTGATGAGCATGTGCAGGAGGGAGCAGCTGATGAACACGACGAAGGAGTATTTATGAATCTCTGGAGACAGAAGAGTCAGAGTCAGAGTCAGAGCGACACGCGGCGAGAGGCTCCGCCCCCTCCTGCTGACTCACTGTAGGATTCGGTGGAGGCCACATAGGTGAGCAGCAGCAGGCCCGTGTTCTCAGCCAGGCTGCTGACCAGCGCCAGGCCGCTCAGCAGCAACTCCGGCAGCCTGGCACTGAAGCGGCCGCGGTAGAAGTTGAAGTAGGCCACGGTCACCAGGTAGCGCGGCGCCGAGTGCAGACCCACGCAGCTGCGCCAGATGTAGATCTCCGGTTCGCGGCTGATGGCCGAGCTGATGGACGGCAGGTAGTTGGACACCTGGACAGAGCAGGGGACAGGTCTCTAACTCCCTGTGGATGACCTTTGACCCCCTCAGCTGAACTGGTTTAGCCTGGACTCACTGGAGTGTTTCCAGCTGCAGCATCTATCAGATATCAGTCCAAACTTGGACTAGGTCACTGAATAACCTTCAAATAGCAGATTGGTGTAGCGCTTTAGCATTAGCTTTTGCTAAACACCATGTTGGTGTCGTGCTTTAGTATTAGCTTCTGTTAAATAGCACATTCCTAACTACCCAGCTAGTGTTTGTTATTAGCTAGTTTATTTTATTAGCTGGTGTTTATTGGAAGCTAGCGAGCATTTAGCCTCAGTGAGTCAGAACGTAATGGAGATGTGATGAAGGTTCTGGTCCAGGAGTGGATCCTGGTTCTACTCTAGAAGGTTCTGGAACCAGTTAGGAGATCCAGCTGGATCACAGATGTAAAAGTTTCCAGTTGAAGGTCTGATCCGGTGATCTGGATCAGTACCGGCCCGGCTCACCTGGCAGTGTGTGTAGGTGGATTCCTCGTAGTGGTACATCAGCGAGGTGAGCAGGCAGGCCAGCAGACCCGACAGAGGGAGCAGAACCGTTGCCACGGCAAAGCTGGTGAACTGGACCCGGATCAGAGGCCGGTCCCGGTCCCGGTCCAGGTTGCTCAATAGGCCCTGGAGCATCCTGGATCAAACACAGAACCAGACATGAGGTCCAGAACCTGACCCAATGGCAGGAAGCAGAACCAGTTCAGATGTCCTGGATCGGACCAACCCATCCCCCAGAGGGTTCTTCTACACGGGTCCATTACACTGACTATAAGGAACGGATCAGAACCAGCTCTACACCTAGCACAGAACCACTGGGTTTCTACCGCCAACATTAATCAGAACTCACTTCATGTCTCCTTCAGAACCTTCGGACCGCAGGGTTAGAAACAGCACAAACACACATTCAGAACCAGAACCAGGCAGGATTCAGAACCAGTTAGGGTCAGGACCAGAACCAGAGCCGATGTTCTGGAACTCCTCTGACCCGTTCAGGTTCTGATAATCAGCCAGCTCAGACTTCCTGGATGACCAGAAGCCCAGCTGTGATTGGCTGATTGTTCCAATGATGCAAACAGAACCTCATTGGCTGAGGTTCTGGTTCCGGAGCAGTGGAAAGTATTCACACCCTCTGTTGCATTTTTCAAACGTTTCAGATCATAAAACTAAAACAAAATAAATGTTTTAAATCAGATTTCATTAATTATGTTAAAAATGAATGTGAAGAAGCATTCAACCCCTGAACCTGCAAACTGACTGTGAATGACCTTTGACCGTCTCACTTACTGAACTGATTTGATTCAGACGCATTGTAGATTTTTTACATCAGAATTAAATCTGGACTTTGACTAGACCACTGGTGTTACAGCTCTTTTCAGACTGATAGATGCAACTGAATTATTTTTTTGTTTAGCCTGCTTCGTGTTGTGAGACGGGTTCTGTTCGTTTAACGACTTGACTTAATCACAGCTGGTTCATGGCTTAATGTTGGTTTGCATCAATTATTTTTGAGAAAACTAGTAAATTACTTGAAAATGTATTTTCTGGAGTGTAAATTAAAAATCTGTGTGGGTGTAAAAACTTTATCATATGTGAATAAACAGTTCAGATCTAAATATTTATTCTATGATTTTAGTTCATTATAATTTACCTGAAGGTGTTTCTGAAATGTTTTAACTCCGAAACTCACCTGTTAAACCTTTCCTGACGTCATCCATTGATCGTTATGAAACTGAGCGTTTTTATGATATTGGGTCAGAACCTTTCCGTTCTGAGCAACTTTTAACCCGCTAAGCGGGTCCAGATATTTAACCCGTCCAGATGAACAGAACTTTAACGAACATGTTTGTAACCTGTGGTTATGGCTGCTGCTGTCTGACTCCAGCGTTACCTGTCCAGGTGTGTACTGTGCTGACGTCAGCAGCCAATCATCAGTTCTCCGGTCCGCTTTCAACAGGTCTGACCTTCACAGGGATCCGATCCGGTCTGGTCCGGTCCGGTCCAGCCCGGTTGGGTCAGCTGCTCCGCCTCGTTCCCATTGATCCCCCGTTAGCCCAGGTTAGCTCCGCGGCTAATATTAGCTCTGAACTTTGGTCCAGTTTGAGTTGCTCAGCGGCTCCTCGGTGGTTGAACTCTCAACTCTAAGGTCCTTCTGATCAACCCAGAGTCACAGAGACGGTTTAGGTTCTTCTATGGGTCAAAAGTTAATGGTTCTGACCCAAAGAAACCGCTCCGTTTTCTTTCGTAAGCTACGTGAACTGATTTCTGATTGTCTCGTTCTTCTTCTTTACCATATTGGCGGTTGGCAAATAACTGAAGGAAGCATTACCGCCACCAACTGGTAAAACGTGTGAACTACATGACAAACAAAAAAAATAAAAAATAAAGTAATTATAGGACGGAAGTTCCTCAGTTTCTACATGGGCACAGTCTGGTCCGGTCCGGTCCGGTTCTCATTCTGGAACCTTCTGGTTGTTAACTCTTAATATCTGGAGAAGTTTCCCAGTAGCACAACGGAGGAGTCGTGATCTAATGGGTGGAGATGCCACTGCGAGTGTACGTGGAAGTTTAGTATGTGTGACGTTAGCTTTACGTAGAGAACCAGCTGATCCTCAAAGGCGGCAGCGGGAAGCAAAAAGTTTTCCAGAACCCGTGGAGCTGAAGTTTCTGTAGGTAAGCTCACCTGAGTGGAGCAGATAAAGTTGGTTGCTGGTTTGAAACCCTCGAGGCTCATTGACCTGCTGCTGCTGTCATGTTAACGACCCTCTGCTGATAAATCATTAATTCTCTGATCCAGCGATGGTTGGATTTATTGCATGTTTACTACAGTTTTACTTCTTGAAGAGTTTTTAATATCTGTTATTATGACTCAATGAAACTTCATAGATTATATTTTGCTTCTTTGTTTTGCTTATTTTGTGGCTTTAGTCAGTTATTATCTATAACCGTCCCGATGTTTATCTGAAACTGGAGGCGTTTGGATCTACGCTGGGGCCATAAAGGTTGCATAAATGTTTCCAATTTTTGGTTTACAAATATTTTTTCAGTTTAGAAATTATGCTTCAGTTTCAAATCTTTATAAATTTTACATTACTTTTTATATTTTTCATTTTCAATTCTTTCTTCTTCTTCTTCTTCTTATTATTATTATTAATAATAATAAATTATTATTATTATTATTATTAATAATAATAATTCTTAGTTTAGCATACAAATATTTTTCAGTTTCAATTTATTTATTTTACTTTATTGTTCCAGTTTAGCTTCATGGAGACGGTCCAAGCTAACTGGTGGTTCTGTCACACAGAAGGGAAGTACTGGATCTGTCCAGCAGAGGGCGCACTGTCCCCCACTGTAATAAATAAGTTAGTTGTCTTTCCACACGGACATTTTAGATTAAAACCGGAAGTAATGAAAAGTAAAAAAATCTCAGAGTCACGTAGAAAAACATGTTTTAGTCTGAGGTACTGACTGAGGGTGTTTTGCAGGTCGGATCCAGACAGAAGAAAACCGACTTCTGCTCCACAAGTTCTGCTCAGTATTGGGTTGGACCATGCAGACAGAAAAGAACAGGAGAGGATTTAAGGAGCATTTTATTGAACGGCAGCACTTGAAGCTCAAAGATCTAAAAAGAGAAGAAGATAAGCTATAGATGCAGGTGTGAAAAACACATACCTGTGCAAAACATCCCAGAATATCCCAAACCAAAGTTCCATGTGAGTCTTCTGAAACATGAAACTACAGGATCAGTCCTGAACAACAAACCCGACCACAAGGATCCCCAGTAGATCTGGGATCTGCTGCATAAGGTCACCCAGCTGCTCAGTGAACTCAAGTAGACTTTAAAGCATAAAGCCTTCAGATCAGGTCAAAACCTCAGATCGTTTTCAGGGTTTAAAAGATGTTTTATCACCTGAAGAACATCCGACGTTGGTCGTTTTTCTTTCAGTAAATTTTATCCAGTCATTGATGCCAAAGCACAGATAAAACTGCAGGGATACAGCAACGTCGCTACCAGGTAGGTGCTGACTGCCTCCAACTGGGAAGTTCTGATCTCTAACATGAGACTCGGAAATTTCTGTCTGTCATCCTAATTTCATCTTTGACCATCATCATCCTGAATTAACTCAAGGACAAACACTAGGTCAGTACCTCTACATGAGTCCATATTATAACATCCATAACGATAACGATCAGAAAATGTAGTAAATTACAGTCATTTTTACTTTACTGGACCTTCCCACAGCTTATGGACCTGAGTTTAAAGAATGTACTTCACTGTTGGCTGCCTTCTGTTCCAGACCAAAAACCCACAATAGTCACTGAAGTAACTTGAATCGGATAAGTCCTGGTACATGGAAAAAGGCTGTACTTGCAAAGTGCTTTATGAAGTCCAGAGAACCCAAAAGCACTTCTCTACCTTCAGGCCCAGTCCCAGTACTCGCCCTGCTTCAGGCCCAGTCTCTGCTTCAGGCCTGGTCTCAGTACTCGTTGAACTTCAGGGTTTGATTGCACAGGTTACAAGTGTGCAAAATTAGAAAACAGTACGCCCCTGTGTTGTAACTTCGACATCCAAACAGTGGCCACTGTTTTGGCATTTGTGCTGCTTAAATGTACAACAAAAAATTCTATTTTAAACGTAAAGGTATTTCTGCTTTACAAAATCACTGCAGGAGAAATTGGGGTGTTCAAAAGTGTTCGATATGACTTGTTGAATCATACAGATCAAAATTTGATCATATTCACACATGTTCAGTGAAACAAAAATTATTTCAAAACTTTATAATTGAAAACTGATTCTTATTGCGACAGACACAGCTTGCTCTGTGAACACTGCCATACTTCCAATGGCAACTTTTTATAGTCTGATGAAAAATACACCTTAAGATGTACCTGTAGTCAATTTAACAGTCTAAAAGACAATTCCTCCTCCAGCTGTGATTCAGCTAATTAAAGGATTGATTACACATTCAGCTGTTACTCAAAAGAATGATCTCTGACTATTAATGGCTGTGAGTTTATAGACAAAACATTAATACATTCATAAGGAACATTTACGTCAAACTTCTTCTCCACTACCCTGACAAGAATACATGTTTAAAAATCCTGATGATCTATCAGAAGAAGATGAGAACCAAACTAAAAAAATGTATTGGAAATGAACCAATGAAAACCAAATAATGTTTTTTAATTGTGGTTCAGCAGAATCATTTTAAAAACCTGCAGCTAAAAAGCTCTGAGTGATGGAGACAGTTATAAGCTTCAGTTTTCTGAGTGTTTCTGAAAACCTTTTGAACTACAAACGTTGGAGAACACTTCTGAAATATGATATCAGCTCACCTGCTGCAGATTTCCATTCAATGGTGGGTGTTGGAGTGACCTCTGACATTTGCTTACCTTTAAGCATGGTAGATAAGCATTTTATAGATAATAAAATGTACAGCTGCTGCTGTTGTGGTTCCAGCCTCTAAAGAGGACAGATATATTCCTATCAGTAATAGTGATGATGATTGAAAGAGCTTTGACAGGCTTGGAGACCAACTGGGGGACTTGGAGGGGTACTGTTCTCCTGATTCCAGTGTCTCTTTTGAGAAAAGCTTTATGGTGAATTGTAATGGCATATGTGTGTTCATTGCTAATAAAAGTGGATTGTGTCTTCATTATAAGTGCATAACATTTTCTACCAAGAGGTGTTACCTAGCTCAGAAAGAAATAATGACCTGACAGAACAGAAATGATCAGTTTGTAGTGTTAATTAAAGGTGCTTTATTAGAAAGATTAGAGGAGATGCAGGTTGGTCAACATTTAAATAAGTTGGTAATGTCTGACATATTTTCACAAAAGCAGGTGGTGCAGCTGGTAGGACTGCTCTCTGCATGTTCTCCCTGTACATGTGTGGGCTCCCTTTGGGGTCGCCAGCTTGCTCCCACACAGTAAAAACAAGACTCTTGTCTCTAGGTGCGTGTTTCCGAGGCTGAATGTCTCTGTGCTGTCCTGGAGTCCTGTTGAGGGCAGACTCCACCTCTCACCCAATGACCGCTGGAGACAGACACAAGCAGAACGGCTGAAACTGAAACCGAGGTCTGGCTGCAGAAGAAAGACTTTGCTGTGAGGATTAACAGCTGTGAGGATTGGCTGTGACAAAACAGAGTCACAGAGGACAGCCAAGTTAGTCAGCTGAGCCTGACACCTCCACTGATACTACACTTCCCATCATGCACTCTGTCATAACTTTCTGTACCGCATGAAATGCAGTAGCCTTTCCTTCCTTCCTGGTTTTGAGAAACGATTCTTAAGGTGGTCTGGAACAAGGACAGGACTGAGCGTGAGCAAGAAAGCAGCCAGTGTCTGGAGAGAGACTGAGAAACATTCAGAACATCTGGAGAACTGCTGATCAAGTTCAAAGGTCAGGAGAACCTCCCGCTCATAGAAAGAAGAATTTAAAGAAATGAAAGTTGGATCAGAACAGTTCAGTCTGGAGAACTGCTCCTCTCAGTTGTCTCCCTTGCAGAAAGGAATCATTCATGATTATGTAGCTTCAGTCACATGGTGTAGAGTCTGACAGTTTGTAAAGAGACGCCCTGGCAGTTTTACTGTCTGCTGCAGATAAGAGCTGTGCTGTGTGAGGCTGCCAGACAGAACAAATACATTCTGTCTGAAACATTTTAGACTAAAAGGACTCCTTCGATCTACATTTTGCAGGACTGAACCATGCAGAAACGAAAAAATAGGAGAGAATACACTGAACATTTTGTTAAATGGCGACACCTGAAGCTAACAGAACTGAAATTGGAAGCTGAAAGGTTTGGTTTGGAAAACAGATATCTCTGGACTGAAAACATCCCAGAATATCCCAAACCAGAGTTCCATGTGAGTCTTCTGAAACATGAAACTACAGGGTCAGGGCTTTGTGGGATCAGGAGGGATGGGGGCTTCAGGAATCCATATGGAGGATCTTGGATATGGTGGAGTCTGGCTGTGGGACCGGACCAGATGAAGGACGCAGAGACGAGGCTCCTGGAGAAGACGTTCCCAGAACGGATAGAGGGCAAAGATCCTGAGCAGCACAGCTTCCTGTGGAAGTTTGCCACATCTCCAGCCTTCAAGGAGACGTCCCGGCTGGGCTGGTACCGCTTCACCTTCCCTCTGCAGGAGGTGCTGACGGCCTACAGAGACCAGGTAACACCTCTCCACGGGTCAAAATAAAGATCTAGTTTTACTGCAACTGCAGGTCTTAGTTTAAGAGGATAAAAAGAAAATATTATGTGGTGGTTTTCCAAAGAAAGAGGCTCCAGGATTTTCAGGAAAACATGACACTGCAAATCAATTTCACTCATATGGGAGATAAAGTCAGTCCTGTCCGGGACAAGGCTTCATTGTTTGCTCAGAAGCATTTACAGGTGTCAACTACATGCACATTGCCAAACTTGATAATTCCTGATTCCACTGTTGACTTGTTGCAACGGTGGAATCGCAACCGTTGCAACAACGTTGCTGTTGCAACAACGTTGCAACAAGTCAACCACCGTTGACTTGTTGCAACGGTGGTTGCAACAAGTCAACCACCGTTAGCAGTGTTGCCTTGTTCCAACATGCCAGGAGTTTGCAAGCTCTCTCTGTGCATGTGTGATTTCTCTCCAGATACTCCAGCTTCCTCACACTGTCCAAAAACAAAACTGATAACTAGTCTCTCTAAATTATCTTTGGGTATGAGTGTGTCCATGTGTCTCTGATGTCTCATGGTAGCTGTCCAGGTTGGATCCCTGCCTCTCCCTTAATGACAACGGAGATAGGTACCAGGGACCCTGTTAGGGCAAGTAGGTCTAGATGCCTCTGAGATCTCCCTGTTATTGAGCTAGGTGCACCACTAGGCGGTCACTTCATGATGATTCTGAAGGTTAGAACATCCATCTATCCACCATCTGAAATCAGCGTCCTGGCATTCCAGGTCGGTCTGTTGTGGACAGGTAGATTTGGAACATGATTTTAAAATCTTCTGGAGATGGCTACAACAAAAGCACATTTTTTGAATGTATTTAAATCTGCTGTGATTCAGATGAGTTGTTGATGTTTCTTGTTGTAACATTTAACCTGTTCTGGTCATGTTGCAGTTTTAGAGTAAAAGGTCTCTTTGATAATCTACTTAGGCTAAAGCTGCTGTTTTCTTCTCCTCAGTTCTGCTCCGGTTCTCAGCCCATCATGCGGGTCTACGAGACTGTCCTATATGGTCAAGAAGTGATGCATGTTGTTCTGGTCCACAGTCCAGCTAAGCATAACTTCGCACACTACCCTTTGCTGATTGATGACCCAGATGCTGTCTGTGTTTACAAAGACGGACATTTTATCTGGAGACCAGAAGCCATGTGTGAGAAACACTGGTAAGAGCAGCGAACAGGAATGGTTCGGCCTCCTCAGGTTGATGAAGGTTTTGCCTCATCAGTGGTGGGAGTGTTTTTACACAATAGCTACTTACACAACTGTGGTGGGAAGAAGGTACACACAGCTGTAAATCTAGTGTTTCTTGTAATTGGGTAGCGACACACAGAATCTACAGCTGTGTTTGGATCTGTGTTTGTGTTTGCTGTGTTCTGTCAATGACCCAGTTTGGATCAAGCTTAATCTAAAATCCTTTCAGAACCTGCTGAAGACCTCAGATCCGTTTTCTTTTGACTCTCAGTGTTCACCATGTCTGTAGCTGTAAATGTCTTTGTTTTCTCCTTTCAGGTTGAAGCTGGTCTGCAGACCGGACAGCCAGCAGCTGGAGGCCTGTGGTGTAGCCGAGGCTCTCTCTTATGTCTGGGACAAGGTTGCTGTTGCTCTGGATGTTGGGAAGACACAGGTACCCTCCCTGCCCACCCTGTGGTGTCATTTATTGATCTTCTTCCCAT
>NW_006800513.1:236423-238036 GCF_000485575.1 Poecilia formosa
ACTTTGAAACCATGATAACACATGTATATCTATATAGTTATCATTGAAAACAATTTAATGACTTATTTTCATCATAACTTGCTGCGTATGGTGAACTGACAACTACTCTGATGGTCGGACTTCTTAATGCGCATGCGCAGGGATGGTACTCACTGCATGTTTGCTATTCTGACAACGTATGGTAATCTGATAGAACAACGGCTCTCAGCGAGTGACACTCCAGTCCTATCTAATGAGTAAAGAGCCGTGGAGAAGAATCGACTGTCACATCACTATATTGCAGACTTTTGAACATAGCGTTGTCCCATATATGCGACAAGTCAGTCTACACCTCCGCACAATAATTCAGCGCAGTGAGTGACAACTTTTTTTCATCACAAATAACGTGTCTCTGTACAGCTAGCTTTGCTAACATCACGTCATCGGAGCTTACCTTCTTTGAGCTACTTTACTAAGTGATGAAAAAAGTTAGACGACCCCACCGTCTGTGAAAGCGAAGCGATGTTGAGTTAGCTGTGGCCATCGGATTTCTTACTATTTTTGCAGCGATATTATATTACTGACGATTAGACAAGTATTTTCTGCCGCTGAGAGAAAACAACTGCGCATGTCCTGGAGCGCCGCGCGCGAGTGAAAGGTGGGGAGGGGAGGGGGGAGTAACAGAAACATGTAGTTGCTTGGATTTTAATTGGTGCGTTTTGCATCCACTGAAAACAAAGATGTTAACAAATAAACTGGACAGTATGCTGTACGTTTAGTGATATTTTCACAGTTGCGGTCTCGACTGATCTTGAAATAAAATGCCGAGTCCTCAGCGCCCGAGACCAAATGCGGTGGAGTCCGAGACGAGACCGAGACCATCAAAAAATGGTCTTAAGACCGGTCTCGAGACCAAGACCAACTTCGAGTACCACAACACTGCTATCCACCATCTGAAATCAGCGTCCTGGCATTCCAGGTCGGTCTGTTGTGGACAGGTAGATTTGGAACATGATTTTAAAATCTTCTGGAGATGGCTACAACAAAAGCACATTTTTTGAATGTATTTAAATCTGCTGTGATTCAGATGAGTTGTTGATGTTTCTTGTTGTAACATTTAACCTGTTCTGGTCATGTTGCAGTTTTAGAGTAAAAGGTCTCTTTGATAATCTACTTAGGCTAAAGCTGCTGTTTTCTTCTCCTCAGTTCTGCTCCGGTTCTCAGCCCATCATGCGGGTCTACGAGACTGTCCTATATGGTCAAGAAGTGATGCATGTTGTTCTGGTCCACAGTCCAGCTAAGCATAACTTCGCACACTACCCTTTGCTGATTGATGACCCAGATGCTGTCTGTGTTTACAAAGACGGACATTTTATCTGGAGACCAGAAGCCATGTGTGAGAAACACTGGTAAGAGCAGCGAACAGGAATGGTTCGGCCTCCTCAGGTTGATGAAGGTTTTGCCTCATCAGTGGTGGGAGTGTTTTTACACAATAGCTACTTACACAACTGTGGTGGGAAGAAGGTACACACAGCTGTAAATCTAGTGTTTCTTGTAATTGGGTAGCGACACACAGAATCTACTGCTGTGTTTGGATCATGGTTCTGTCAATGACCCAGTTTGGATCAAGCTTA
>NW_006800513.1:238985-248793 GCF_000485575.1 Poecilia formosa
AGAGGATGAAAGAGACCACCCACGGAGGGTGAGAGGGGAATTTTTTTTATATATATATATAAAGCTATGACTAATCCATCCGTAACAACATGCTCAAGTTCTTCCACTGTGGATGTTGATAATCTAAAATTTATTTCTGAACCCCAAAGACCTGAAGGACCCAGAAAACAATCACACAATGATTACAGTTCAACACAGTGTCAGTATTTTAGAAGATGGTGTTGATGAATCCAGTCCATTTCTATCCTAATGCAAGGAGATGAAAACTCTCAGGAGCATCAGGAGAAAAATTTTATGTTTTGGTTAACAGTATAATTTTGATCACATCATTTAATCAGCATCTTTTCCATGAAAAATATTGTTTCTGTCATAATTTTTCCATCTGCAGGTGCTGAAGTTTGATGCTGATCAACTACGAAACAACCTGAAGTACTGTCTCCTAGATGACATTAACTGCCTTCCAAAGGATCACATACCAGTCAGTTTTGATTATGCTAAAACGGTGGTGAAGAGGCTGTGGCCGGGCTGGAGTGGTCCTCTGGAGGAGGAGAGCTCACTGCGGCACAGTTTATCAGGTAGACCAACGACACTCCATCCTGGGAAGGACTTAAGCTAAGCTAGGATCATGTCTATCTCTTTTTGTAAAACCAGAATGAAGTATTGCATGAAAACAGTGTTTTAGGAAACCCTAGGCTGGTGAACGAAGGAAATGAACAAAGTTGTTTAGTAGGCCACGCTTCCAAATATTTAGCAATTAAAGTCGGAGCAAGAGGAATGCTTAAGACATTTTATTCTGTTTGTCATGGACCTACTCCCCACCGGGTTGTTTACCTCCAGTAAGCTTCATCAAGCTGCTGCCTTACATAAATCATAACCAAACGTTAGTGATTGGGTAAAATCAAATTCACGCTTTTAAAACTTCAATAGAGTCCATGCCTTCAGGAAACAATCCTTTCTCAATAGCTGAGAGCCCAGATCTTCTGTATGAAGCAAATCATAAAACAAGCGACTGATTTTTACTAGGATAAGATTGTTTAGCACATCTACCCAAATACACGCCAACAACACCAAAAATCTCCAACTAAAAATGAAACAAAAGTGTAGAACAAGGAAACCTGTATTGTTTCAAGAAGGACTGAAACAATACAGAAAAAGAATCAACCCAAGAACAGCTGCAGAATTAATCATAATCTAAAAATGTGATGGTAACTTATCTTTAATAATATTTAGATTGCAGATCTGGACTTCATGTTCCCTCTGCTCCAGTTTCAGGCCTGCGCCTGGTTCTGGTTGGGTGGGCTGGAGTTGGGAAGAGCTCTAGTGGGAACACCATCCTGGGAAGAAACGCCTTCAGGACCAGTCCACCTTTTGGTAAACCACCTTAGTCCTAATATGATGTTAGAACAGTTTTACATTGTCTTCCTTCCACCACCAAGAACACCAGACCTGTCTCCCTACCCACCACCGCATCTACGGCAAGGACCCAAACTTCCTGTTTTCTGGTTCTGACGAGATCTGAGAAGTGCTGTAGTCAGGATTATAACCCAGAGTCAAATATTTTACAGTGTTTACTTGGAGGAAGTTGATAACATTCACCGATTTTTAATAATTAAACTTGATAGGAATGTCCCACTGTCATGATTGGGGTTTTGGTGAGGTGAGGGAGGTCGCAGGCAGACCCAGGTAAAGTGATGATGATTTAATAACAATAATCCACGGGACAGAACAACGGGAAGCAGACTGGTTACACACGAGGAGGATCCGACAAGAGACAAAGACAACAGGTGGGACTAAATACACTGGGAGGGTAATCAAAGAAACGAGACACAGCTGGGATCAATCGACAGGGAAGACAGAGACTCACAGGGGAACAGGCTAATAAACACAGAAAAACCTCAAAATAAATACATAGAAAACAGATCACAACACCCAGAGGAGCAGGAAACACAGCAGCAGCACCAGAACCTAATTTCTTCCCTTAAAGATCCAATTTTGACCCAGTGTTTTTATTTGTGCCTCAAAATAAAAACTAAATATTCCTTTTATTGACAGATTTGGTTTGTCTTACCTCAGCCTGATGTAAACCAAGATCAGAGAAAACTTTAAGCTAAGATTTGTTGTTTACATCCTCTACATTATCTGGGTATTTCTGGTCATCTCATGTTCAGGGATAAAAGCTGGTTTCTGTCCTCAGGTCGAAGGCGCTGCTGTCTGCAGAGAGGCAACGTCTTTAGCAGGGAGGTGACCGTCATCGACACTCCAGCCCTCCCAGAAACATCCGACCCTGAGGTGAAGAAGGAGATCTTCAGGTGTATCAACCGGTCGACGCCGGCGCCTCACGCCATCCTGCTGGTCGTCAGACTGGGGTTCCTCACTACGCATGTAGAGGAAACAGTGAAGCAGGTGGAAAAGATGTTTGGAGAAAATGTGTGGAGGCGCACCATGATCCTGTTCACCCACCAGAACCAAGCAGAACCAGACATCCAGAGGCATCTGAAGGAGAATGAAAACCAACTGACACTCCTGTTTGGGAAAGTAGGCAACAGATTTCAGGTCCTCAACAACAACCCGCATCACAGAGACATTCAGCAGGTCTGGGATCTGCTGTTTGAGGTGAAGGAGATGCTGGTGAACAATAAACTGGTGTAAACGGGGCAGAACCACAGTTTCAGTGTTTCAGAAGAAGGTAGTAGGGAATGTTTTAGAGATTAAATGGCTCGGATCATCTGTGTTTTCAAGAAACTGTCATACAGGGATGGAAAAGCACCTTCACTGACATGACCTCTGCCTCAACACATGATAAGCTCCTGGTTTTTCAGGACATAATTCATTCTCAGGGACTGCAGCAGAAATTTATCACACAGAGTAACAACAGAGATTTCCAAGTGTTGAAAAAACATCCAAGTGAACTCTTGTTTTTAGCGAGAGCAGCTTCATGCTGCAGGCATCATGTGAGTCGCATGTGGCTCTTTGACAGATCCTGCATCTTTGTTTTTCTAAAATTTGTGTTTAACAAATGTGATTCTGTGACAATACTGAAATTTCCCATAGTTTTTGAATGCAGCACTGGCACAAGCAGTGTACAGTGCATAATGTGGTAATATTTTGTTAAGCTACTGCTACAAGTCTGCAGTAGTTGAGTCGTTCTAGGAGGAGAGACTTTAAGTGACAGAAGAGAGCTGAATCATCTAGGATTCAAATTTGTTTCCATAGTAACAGATTTTCTTAACATGTCTGTGAATTTCTATTGGCTGCATGATTTCACATCGATGCACTCTGTGCTGCATCCAAGCTCCAGATTGTGCCGCAGACATGGAAGTGAAGCTGAACAAGCTGCTGCTGCTGTGCACATAACAGGATACAAAGCGAACCTGAGTCAAAGTTTGTGTGGCAGGTTCTGGTGCTGCGAAGGGGAAAAGAAATCACCGTTGTGTGCACTGCGGTGATGTGTAGAATGGCAGAGATTTTTCAACTGCAGAAAAAACAGAACAAAAGTGAGAAAAATCAGAAATAAACAGATTCCCCTGAGAGTTTAAATTAATAACGTTATTTATTATGGTGCATCAGATCCGCTGTGTTTAACCTTTGAGTGAGATTTAACTTGTACTAATGCTTGAATATTAAATGTCTGCTTACGACTATTGAGCAAGGGTGAACTCAGGAAGTTTTTAGATAGAGCTATTGATGATCTTGGGTGTTACACCAAAAATAATGTTTAAAGTACCGTGTAAAATATGCAAATGGTAGAGGTCACCAGATACAAATCTGAGTCATGCCAGAAAATTGTCCTACATGTTTCAAAAATGTCCTGTGTGAGACATTTCCACATCCTCCACTTTGGCAGACGGAGCTCAGAAGTTTTCTGTATGTCTGTGAATTACTTTTTACTAAACGTAAAGTCTAATCACTGTCTGGATTTCACTGACAAGACATGTGAATGAGTTGCTTCGAATTATAACAGACTACCAAACAAAGACGACACCTGTAAAAAAAAAAAAATAAACAGGTGTTCCACTAAAGCCTGTTTCAGCAGGTAATGTGGTACAAAGCTAATCTTGAAATTGCAGTGTGGCTCTTTATGGTGATGAGTTTAATTTGGCTCTTTGCCACATCAGGTCTATAGCATTTACTGCAGTCTTTATGAGACATTTAGACTGGTTGTAGGATTGTTCTAAGGACGGTATTTATCTGGTGTGATTAGGCTGTTTATGGTTCAGCCTTCAGATGTTGGCTGGCTTGGTGCTAAAGATATAAAATTAATTAGAAATGTTGAAAATACAGTGTCCAATGGGTTTTAAATAAAAAAACATAATTATAGTTGCCATAAAGAAAGTACAGGGTGTCTTTTCTTGACGGCTGTGTCAGTGTCTACATGGTGTCCAGGTCCTGGGCTGAAAATGAAGCCCTGACCATCAACGCCTCACCACATGTTTGCGCTGATAATCTGGGTTTGGTTTCCTCCAAACATGGTTTTGTAAATCATCCCCAAACATCTCTGCTTTGGTCTCATCTGTCAAAAAGTCCTGTTCTTCAGCCCCTTCTGACTGCAGCTGCACCAAGGAGGACTCTGTGTGCCAGCCATTAAACTGCAGGGGAATTACTTAAGTTAAAGAGCTGGAGGGGTTTTGTTCAGTGAAAATTATTACTGTTTTCATGTTTCATGCATTGATCTCTGAATGAAACTGGATTTAATTAATTTAATGTGTAGGGAGATAAACTTTGCTTTTTGCTGACAGCCTCTGTGTGGGTTTGATTTGTTAAGAATATAATAAAACATTCCCTTTAATTTTATCGAATTGTGCCACTTTTCTTCTGTGCTCCAAACCATACTTTAGATCTTCTGCTTGTGTGACATGTTTAGATTTCAGCTCCAAATACCAGGAACTGTCCTTTAAGAGCTGAGGTCCAACAGCAGTATCCTGATTCAGTCATGACGTCTCACCTCCAAACACAAATCCTACATTCAAACACAGCGGTATGGGCGTCTGGTAGGACCTGTAGGAAACGATGGTTGGAGACTGAAGCTAGGTAATAAAGTAAGAAAAGCTTTATATTTTTATCCACAAATAAGTCACAAGGTCATGGTTGAAGGGTCCAGCCTCCTCCACCATGTGACCAAGACAACTTCCCTTCCTCATTGTCCAATCCAGGCTCCCTCTCCCAACCCTGACATAAAAGTTTTGTTTTCCTCAGAAGTGAAACTGAAAAGTCGGAGGAGGGGCTTAGCGTTTGGTAGGGAGGTTTGCCTGGACTTATAGAGCCTGTAAGCATAACACCGGCTCAGACCTGAACTGGATTGGCCATCAGCAGCATCTTTTCTCAGTTTCCTCTGAGCTCTGAACACGTAAGTAACCCAAGCATCCTGCTGTGTCTTGGACCTTGTTATCAAAGATATGGGATTTGTTTTAAACATTTGTTTTCCATTGTGTCCTTGGTGTAGTTTGACATCATCATTACAGTGGGGGGAACAGCAGCAGTCTGTAACAAGCTCAGTATAACATCTGAGCTTGTTCTCCTCAGATGTTATACTGATGTTACTGATGTTATACATTTCATACTTCAACTTTGAAATATGAAAAAGCTTTCCTATGAATTAGACATTTGTAATCTATTTTTTTCATTACTCTTCCTTATCAGAGAGTACAATGTTAGTCAAAATGTATTTTCTCGAACATTTAACTTGCCAGATTCTGTACAATCACAGGTAAGAGCTTCATGATTTTATTGGACATTTCCTAGAGCTGAGATCAACAGGCAGAGCCTGACCAGAAAGGGGCTGATTATTGGTTTGGGCTTCTACGGCACGTTTTTAATAAGCCTGTAATAGATATGTGGCACAGAGAAAACTAAGCAAGAATGCAAGATATGAACATATTAATCTTATTTAAGTCTAAAATAGAAGAGGAGGAAGCTCACCTGGTGAGCAAGGAAAGAAATTAAGGGGCAGAAGTTAATCAGGCGCAGTTTCTTAAACTTACATGTACTGAGCTTTGTTTTCTGTTCAGCTTAGAGTGGTCCCACAGTTTTGACAGTTTTTGTCTCCTGTTTGGCAGCGCTTTTTTCTGTCCCTAGGGTGTGGTATCAGGAATTTCAGCTCTTTTCAGAGAGCCATCTCTTTCAACTTGCAAGATACTCCGAAGTTGTCTGCAGCCCCATATTTCAGCATAACTTGGCAAATAATGTTTTATTTGATAAATAATTTTGCATTCAATGTTCTTTATATGAGAAGCCTTACACTTCCTTAATTTTATGTATTTGTTCTGTTACAGACGCAGATATTTTTGCTCTTGTATAATATTTCAATGGAACTTTTAATTTTTAACAAAAACAAATGAACCGAACACTGCAAACAAACAGACCCATAATAATAATTTACTATAATATATTTAATCAGCCTGATGCTGCTTCTCTTGCAGGTCTCACTTATATTTATGGGGCTCACAGAAAGACTGAGAACTGAGCAGTGAAAGGAAAAAAATTCTCAATGTTTCTCACCAGCTCTCGAATGGTGCTGCTCTAAGAGCTGTGTGGTTATATTCAGCTATTCCTAACACTTATTCTTTAATAATCATATATTATGATTATAACACTGAGGATCTTCTGTTTATCCTGCAGGCCAGAGCTGATTGACTCACTGGATTCTGTCTGAACTGGTGGAACTACTCAGAGAAAGTAGATCCTGACATTCTTGACAAATCGTCTGGTTTTCCATTCTATTCATCTCACGCTGCACCATGGAAAAAAAGGTTTTCCGTCGTCAGCATTTGAAGTTGGAAGACCTAAAAAGGCAACCTGAAGTTCCAGAAACATACCTGGACAAAATCATCCCAAAATATCCCAAACCAGAGTTCCATGTGAGTCTTCTGAAACATGAAACTACAGGATCAGCGCTACGTGAGATCAGGAGGGATGGGGGCTTCAGGAATCCATATGAAAAATCCCTGATATGGTGGAGTCTGGCTGTGGGACCAGACGAGATAAATAACGCAGAGAAGAGGCTCCTGGAAAAGAGTTTCTCAGAGCGGGAGAGAGTGGCTCCTGAGCAGCAGAGATTCCTGTGGAAGTTTGCCACGTCTCCAGCCTTCAAGGAGATGTCCCGGCTGGGCTCCTTCCGCTTCACCTTCCCCCTGCAGGAGGTGCTGACGGCCTATAGAGACCAGGTACCACCTCTCCCCTGGTCACACATCTCATTTTAACTATTGTCCCTTTTCCATTAGCTCTAATGGTCCCGGCTCGGCTCTACTCGGCTTGCTTGGCGAGTATTTCCACTGGCCTTTTTATGAGGCTGACCCCGCTGTTTAGGTCCCTGCTCCAGATCAGGGCCAGCCCGGCCCGCCCTGCTTTCGTGGGTAATGCAAGCCCAGCTTCAGTTCACTGAAAGGCCGTGGGCATGGCCAGACGTAGCAGGAAAGAGAGAAGAAAAACGAACGGCGCAACATTTCAAACTCGCTGCAACACGGACGTGATGGAAGCTTCAAGTAAGTGGTGAACAAAGATGCCGACTTTTCTTTGGATTGGATTTCAATATTCAGTGGCAGTTTGATGGAGCAGTGAAGAATGAGTCATAGTGGAAAATAACACCTGCTTTCCTCCCGCTAGAGCCAGAGATCAACTGTCCTCGTCACAATTGCCTCCAACCGCACATTTTCTTGAAATCTCAGAAAAATCACAGTCTATAAAACAACAGCTCAGCTGTCTCTTCTTTTGTCTCAGAAAAGCAACAACTTTTGTTAAGTCGCATAGCAACAAAGTACTGCGCCTGGAGCCGGGCGCTATACCCTCCATTGCCAGGAGGCGTCACCCTGCTACAGACCGAGCCAAGCCTGTGGAATCGTGTTAACTCCAAAGTAGAGCCAAGCCGAGCCGGGCTGCTGAAGTAGAGCCAGTGGAAAAGGGGCATATGAGACCCAGCCTATTTTCTCCACACTATCCCAGCCACTCTCCGCTGTTTTGAGTTGGACCATCTCTGGGGCATCTCTGCACAGCCTCCATCTCATTTCCTGTCTCTGGTCTTTGCACTTGTTCTTGACTATCTTGGTTTATAACTTTTAGATGTTGGCATAAATAAAAAATTAAGTTAATAATTTATATAAATGTGAGTTCTATTAAAAATTGGTATTCTTTTCCACAGATTTGTTCTGGAGATGATCCAGTCATGCGGGTTTAACAGACTGTACTGCACAAACAGGAAGTGCTTTATGCTGTTCTGGTTCACAGTCCAGACTTAAATGAGACATTTTCTAAATATCCTCTACTGAAAGACGACCCGAACGCCGTCTGTGTCTACAAAGATGGACATTTCATCTGGAGGTCAGAGGCCATGTGTGAGACTCACTGGTAAGAACACAGAAACATTTGGCCTTGAAGTTTTACATTTAAAATCAGCCATTTTTTTTACCTCAACAATTTAGAAAATGCCTCACAAATAAAAGCCATTGTACAAAACAAAATGAACATGTCACATCTAAAAATACTTAGCACTTGTGCAAAATACATACATACATATATATATATATATATATATATATATATATATATATATTTTATTTAGAGTCATTCGTGTCTATTTGGAAACTCCAGACATGTAGAAGATGAAAATAAATTATTATTATACTGTTTAATATCAGTTGAATCAATCCCCAGGACAGGGGGGAGAGAATGTGAAGAGTAAACACTAAAGGAGAAAATACATCAATATCATAAAAAGTCACTAAAGTTTATTTTTAAAACACATATAGAATGTGATAAAAAAAAGAAACAAATAGAAATAAGAAGTGAACTAATACAAAATAAGAAAAATAAAATACAAAGCTAAATCATACTAGTCACAAAGTATAATTTTAGGATAGTTCTTATTTTTTAGATGCAACATTTGCCACATTAATCATTTTTTCAAACCATTTATTACAATATTTTTGGCAGGATCAGTACTCCATACAATTATCTTCACACTGCATCTGTGTCTCTTGAGAAGCATTAATATCACATTTCCTGCTGAATCTGCCTCATGTTTTCTTTTCACTGCTACTGAATGATAAACACTATCTGAGCTGCAGAGCCAAGCTTTGGCCTTTAGGTAAAGTTATCACCACTGACCTCCACCTGGAGGAGACATGAATGTGGGTCATTACCAGCATCACTGGTGTCAGCGCTGCCTTCAGTGCTGTGTTTTTTGGTAAGAGAAAGCTGGAGTACTATTATGACAAAACTTTGTTTTATTACAATCAATCAATCAATCAATCAATCAATCAATTTTATTTATAAAGCATCTTTCATGCTGGAAGCACATGTGGAGGGGTGCTATTGGGAGATTGTTTTTCTGAACTTTGTTTGAACCGTCCAAGGTCACAGTCTGCAGGTGCAAATTCCAAAGTTATGAAATAAATAAACTCTTTGTAGAGGGCTGGTGAATATTAAAAGCAATGTACACTCTTCTCTTCACTCTCGATTAGTGAGAGTCACAATTGGTCATTTTATTCCTCTCTAGCCAGTGAATAAAATAATAAAAATGCATTTTGATTCATTCTTGGCTGTTTCAATGTTTCACCTTACACTGAAAAAAATAACTCTTTGGATTAACATAAAAAAATCATGGAAAGATTTTCCACCTGATTACTTTGCTTTATTTCAGCACTATGTAATTTTGTTACTCCGATTTAAAGCAAATATGTTGGCTCAACTTAATTTATTAAGGTTATTCCAATTTAAAGGAAATGTGTTGGTTCAACTTAATTTATTAAGGTTATTCCAATTTAAAGGAAATGTGTTGGTTCAACTTAATTTTTGTGGTTGATTCAACTTATTTACT
>NW_006800514.1:0-10065 GCF_000485575.1 Poecilia formosa
CTGTTTCACTCAAAAATATGCAGTTCTTCTTGTGGCCTCTGGGGGGCACCGATGTCCTTGTTTATGCGCTCTCTCCTCAAAGGAGGAGAAGTAGCCATTTGTCTGTAGCGTTTGTTTTTCTTGACTGTGACTGTGTGTGAGATCACTATGAGGTTAAAAGACTGCTGGATGGATGCAGGAGCGCAACTATATACTTTCTGAGGTGTATCCCAACACATCATCTCCCCCACCCCAACACCTTCCCTTCCCTGGCCCGTGTTTGATATGTCCATATAGCTCTCTCTTATTCGCGTGCTTATGAAATACCGTAATTCTATTAAGGACTTTTATTTTATGTTATATATTACAGCAGGTGATTATCTCAAAATCAAACAAACAAACAAAAAAAGTTTCATAAGGTAAAAATATATAACAGCAGTGGCCCTCGGTGCTCAACAAATTTTTTGTAGTGGAAATATGAAATCTGAACAACAGCCAGGACTCTATGCCAGAGTTTTAACACTAAATTGTTAGATTTCGTGCCTTTTTTCACTTTTTCACTTGCCCATTTGTCAAGAATGGCATCAAATTAAATAGACCATGCCAATAGTCCGTACCATTGTTCTAGTAGATTAAGCCCTAGATATGCAAGTGCAAAAGTATTTGATGAAAAGTGAAGTACTCAAGTACTGAGTAACTGATCATAATACATGATTTAAAATTTCTAAATTCATGTCAGACAGCCAAAAGTAAGTACTGAGCAAATTCTAGTATTTAAAAGACTAATACCAAAATATGTATTCACATAAGGAGTTCTGGACCAACCACAGGGGCCAGTGTAGTCAAAATGATAATCTTTTCCAAGTTTTCCTTATTTTATCTTATTATAAGGAGACAGTATCTCAAAAATATAATGAAATAATTGTTTCATTTTAATGAGAAATAATAAGATTATTGAGTTTTAACTATTTTTTTATGTCTTAGAAATTGGAATAGTTAACATACTATTTGTAAGCAGTGATATTTGTGTGTATTTTCTGGATAATATAGAACTTAACACAACCATGAGCAGGAAGAGAAAAAGAGAAGGTACATCACTTTAGATATCCATCACAATTAAAGGCAGAATTATTCTCAAAAATCTTGTATTTTAAGTAGTATGTGCTTACAACCATTCTGACCAGCTCCAAACTCAAAAATATTATGCAGGTTCATAAAAGCGCCATTTTATAAATCTTTATACGGCTGCCATATTTTCATTAGGTGGACAAGTTTTTTCAGGTCACTTACAAAATAAAAAATAAAAAAATAGAATTTTCAGATGCATAAAGTTTTTGTTCCAAAAGTATAGTGGCTATAAAACAATGCTAGTATAGAGCCTCAAAGAAACACTGATTTTTTTTTCTTCTTTTTTTTTTTCTTTTTTTTTTTCACCACCATCAAAGTTATTCATATAAAAGATAGGTACAGTCCTTCTGGTATCAGCTCGTTAGATAAACAACTATTGGCATTGTAGTTGGTTTTCTTTATGTGGAAGATTACATTTTGCATCTGCCACATATGTGAATCTTCTTTGAGTACCACGCCAGGACTCATATCATTAACAGCATGAACTATTATATTTTCACTGGTTCCATCAAAGATGTTGCGAGGAATCACTATTTTTAACACTCTTTGAAGGCCTACTTGCCTTCTGTGGTCAATTTGAACCTAAATAACAAGAGTTTCTCTCTTCCAACACACAAACAAACACACTCTCTGGTGGAGTCTGATAAGAGAAGTCAGTGTCAGCCCTGAAGGGAGGTGCTTGCTAATAGAGTTTGCTTTGTGGAGGAGATTGCTCTGAGAATGCAGGACTGATATATTCACCTTTGTGTAGGGATGGAGAGGAGGCCTTTGCATGCACACAGCTCACAATAGCCCATCAAATGGGCTACAAACTCTGAGGTTTGGTGATTTTTTTTTTAAGTTTTGAATAATATTTATAGTGAGGAACAGGAATGGGCTAAAAGGCCAGAATAACAAAGTCATGGGTGATACAGCAGTTGACAGTGCATGGCTGCAAGGTCATTCGCTGATCACTGGAAGATGAGCACTCATCACGTCACACACACATACTTGTTGTACTTTATAGAAAATGGGGACGTCTGTCTAGTAGGTTTGTGTTGGGGAATCGACTTTGACGATGAAAAAAAAAAAACTGCAGAATTTTTCACCAGAAATTATTAGAACATTTTTAGATTTTTACATGTAAGAGTAAGCTTAAAAATGAGTAAAATTAATACATCCAAATGTTTTTCTGGTTTGTGTGGACAGTTATTGCTGTCCATTTTCAAACAGTATCACATTATAACGTGATACCTTAATTGTACCAACATGACAGTTGCTATATTGTACAAACATGATAATATATTAAAGGCAATGCCATGGGGGAGCTACTGGTTGCTGTAACCCAATAATGCCTCCAAGACCATCATCTCCTATCAGCTACATGTTCCTGTGACCTGATCAGGTGGCATATGGGAAGAATTCATATTTTGCCCTGTTGGCCAAGAAGAGTTTCAAAATGCAAATAAAAAAAAAGAAATGGGTATGAGACCAAAAATATTGAGTAAGAAATTTATTGCAAACAACCATTAAACTGAAACAGGCTGTTTATCAGCTGATGAAAAGATTAAAACCACAGCCTTTAAAAGCCCAAATCGTCACATAAATGTGGATTCAGTGCTACTCACTGCTTGTGGTGATACTGTGATGCCAAGTTCTCCAGCAGGTTGGTTTGCTTTAAATGGGCTGATTGGCTAATGAAAAACTTTAAGGAACCCGTGCCAATGAAAGAATTATTGATCTCTTTAGCGTTACCAACAGCTCTGTCCGTTGCACATCTTTGTAAAACAAACTACAGATAATTTGTTTCACTATTGTACTGATGTACAGTACTACAAAGACTGATTTCTTTATTCAGATAATTTCCCCAGTACACAGACCATGCAAAGACAGGGTCAGCATTGTCCGGTGTGTGACACCGTCTTCTGGGTTTTGTACGTTGAATTTCAAACACGTCTGATCAAACTTTGCATAACAGAAAATCTCTTTTAACTGTTGCAACCAAATCCCCTATGATCAAAAGGGGAGGATCCACTTCAATAGTCGGTGCAGAAAGGAATAAACATGGAATCATTTACAGGACAATGCCTGAACGAACACATCAAAGGCAGGTGTAGCATCACTACAGCCAAGGTGTAGTGATGGAGGAGAAGGCACTGCTGAATGAAAACATTCAACGTGGTTACCGTTCTTCCCCCCGCACAGAGTTCTGCTTGAACTTTTCTGTCACGGTTAAATATTTCACATTAAATCTTCTGCTTCTGATGTGTTACGTTTAATCAAAGACTCAGAAGCATCAACGGTCACAGACACTGAGAAAAAGTTTAACAAGTTTGTTTCATGTTTCAAGAACATACAAACAAGGCAGATTGTCACTTCTGGAAAAAATAAGGTAAGTTGTAAATGTGATGTTCTGGATGGACGACTGGATCGGGGGCCTTACTTTTCCTTACCAGTGATCCAAGGAGGAGGTAAGTGTGATCAGAAGCAGTGGGTGATTGTTTCCCAAAAAGAAACAAGATTTGATGTCTGTATGTGAATATTTCTTAAAAAAAAAAAGAAAAAAAAAAGAATATTTTGCGGGTTGTAATATTTTTTAACTGCTGTGTTCTTATCAGTCTTTTAATCTCTGCTACGATAATGACACAAAAGAGTTTGACAAAAAGGCACATATGCACAAAACGTCCTTTCTAGTTGTCAAAACGGCTGTGAATGTGCCAGGCCTGCCAAAGCATCAGGTGAAAATGTAGGCGGTCCTGTGATCGTCTATAAGTGAAAATTTACATATATTTACATGAACCATTTTGAAAATGAACAAAAAAAAAACAGAAAGAAAGAGAAACATCATTCGCTGTTTCCTAATCCATCATAATGCTGTTGCTGTTGTGTCAAATCATGGCTGTCGGTATCTGTGGGTGAGGATTATACCAAAGCCATCACCAAAGTGTGTGTGTGAGCAGTGTGTGTGTGAGCATAGGTCAAGAGACAGTAAATGTGATCATGCAGCTTATTCACTAATGCTACACAGTCTACTGTCTCTTTTCCATGGTATTATGAATCTCCAGCTTCTTTCCACACTGTAATGATGTCATTTCAATATCTGAATGTGGATTTCAGGAGCAGGACTGTGTTTGTCAGTCATGCATTAGAAATAAAGAAAGATTTTATTGTTCCGGAGTGTGTTAAAAACCAGACTCAACCAGACCAGCTCAGACTCAAAAGAGCTACAAACCCAAAGGATGGTCATCCAGTCAATAATCTAAGAAAAAATAAATTCTATGAAACTGAACACAACCATAAACTATGTAACTAAAATTAAAACACCATTCTCACAATAATGAACACAGAGGTCCAATAATCAGATGCTTTTAGATGTTCCAAGATCCATCCTCAGAAGTTCAGGTGATTGTGGTTTTGTTTTTTCTAGTTAGAACTGGGAGCTCTGTGAGAAGGCAGAGGAGCCTTCTCCCAGTATTGTATGACAGTATTGTATGAGCCTTCCTCATACAATACTGTCACGGCATAGTGACAGTTTAAACAAATATGTAAGAATATATTTTCAAAACCTACATACTGCAGCTGAGGTTACTAAAGAATCACTTTTACTACCACACTCACTGACCACAATGTCACAACCAATGTCAGGCTTCAAAGTGGATTCAGTGTTTCTGTCTAACGTAACATTAATTAATTTATGTTTTGCTATCTCTGGTGTTTAATAGGATGATTTTATCTCTTTGTTTTGACTTTATTATTATTATTATTACTATTACTATTATTATTATTATTATTATTATTATTATTATTATTATTATTATTATTATTGATTGATTGATTGATTTGCTGTTTTTCTTGTACAGCACTTAGGTTCACTTCCTGGTGTTACAAATATATTGACATTGACAGTGACAGAGCCCGTTTGGTAACATGGGAGAAAAAGAAAAAGAAAGAAGAAACTTGTGATCAAAACTTAATTACTCGTGGTCACATGGGCATGAGTTATTAAGTCATGACCATGGCCATGATATTTTTTCTTCCATATTACCAGAAAGGCTCCATATCATATAGTTTTCACAATGTGTCACAGCTTTTATTTTGCTGGGGTGGCAGATATGCTTCCGGTGTTACACTTATTTGAACATTTCTAAATGTTGAATACTTAATTTTAATTTTTTTAAAATTTTTAAAATGCTTCGTTCTAAGTACCTGTGTTCAGATTCTAGTCAACACCTTTCTGCTATCTCTCCTGGGTCCGTTTTAGAAACATTCTTCGCGATGATTATTTCTCATGGCAAAACAGCAGAAAACGTGATATTAAATTCAATGTTTTATTTTGAAATTCCAGACCGGACACATATTGTTTCCCGTAGCCTCGTGAACTTTACCAAACCAGCGACACCAAGTCATATGTTCGCCTATTGAGAACTTACCTTCCCACGCAGCCCCAGCTCTCTGCCTCCGCCTCACGCTCTCCCACCTTTTGGACCGCCGGAGCGCTCGCCGAAGGAAGTGGCCCGCATGGTGGTTGAAGGGATGCCCGAGACGGCCGTGGGAGGAGGAGTGATGCTGAACCGGCGAAGGGGCAAAGCCAGGCGGAGAAAGCGAAAGGAGTTGTTCGCCATCCAGATGTGCTTTGCGGCTGTGCTGCTGGGGCTGGTCGTGGGGCTGCAGACGGTGGCACAGAAAGCAGGTGAGGAGCAGTCTGGAGCTTTCCTTCTCACTCTGTTCCTCAGAAGAACACAACGTTCAAGTTGTGTTTGCAGTCAGCCAGACCAACAGGGTGATGGTTGGCTGAGGAACAGCCTCTCATAGGGACATTTAGATGCGTCTTTCTTGTGGTGTTTTATTAATGACGTCTATTGAAATAGCCATAAAGGAAGAACTCAACATAGAAAACATCTAAACACCAGTAGGCGATGCGAGTTGTATCTGCACAGGGTGAAAGAACTGTGGACGCACATGGATATATATATATTTTATATTAGTGAAAGTGTAGAGTGCATTTGTTCCTTGGTGCTGCTGCTTACATTAACAACCACTGCTGAGAGCAAAACAACAACATGATGCAACATCTGCAAGCAATCACCCTCTGGAAATGGTCGCAGTGACCGTGGTGCTGTGTTCACCCCAACTCATGCTTTCATTTCTCTGAGCTCACTCAAGCAGCACCAGGCATCACATATGAACTGGACATCCAGTACCAGGCAGTACTGGACCCCATCAGAAGCTCCAGAGCTTGGCTTCACGATCACACACACACACACACACAAACACACACACACACACACACACACACACACCACACACACACGGTCTGCTTGGCATGCGTACTTAAAGGAGATTCACATTGTTATATGGCTGCTTCTGCTGAGTTTATGGATTATAGTTGCATAGAATTAGACTTTTAAACAAATATATATGTAGCTAACAGTCCCTATTAAGAGTAAGTTTTAGGTAATCATGTTTTATTTGCCTTCTTTCCGGACATGACTAAAGTATTTTATTGTGAATCATTTGCTTGTCATGGTAAAGTAAGGACTACTTTCTTTGGGAGGTGCAGGGTATGTGAAGAGAACAAACTGGATGATCTTCACTGTGATACAACCTCTATGAAAATAGATCACCAAAGTTCAATTCTTATTTAAGGCCGAGACTTAAATGCATTAATTCTGATAAATTAATTCAGGGGTGTCAAACTCATTTTCGTTTTGTGCCAAATCAAGATCAGGAATGCTCTTAAAGGGCCGGTTGTGCCAGGGTGTATTGATAAAACCTGCTCACAAACTGTTAACACTATCAGTGAATTCTTAAAATTAAATATTATTATCCAACATCTTTTCAGTCCCTCCAGGATTTTGTTATAATTTTTGTGATTTTTTTGCAATAAAAATCAAAGTGTTCTTGGTACAAATTTGGAAATATTTGTGATATTTGAGCTTATTTATGACGGTAAATGCGACCTTTTATTGCACGCTATATAATTCATGGACCATAATCTGACATTAATTAAGGCTGAGGCAGCTGTTCAGTACAAGTAAGAAAGTTTTTTGACAATTTTTGAAAAAATTCTGCAATAAACTCCTAATTATGTATCAGCACAAAAAAGTGTGGGGATTTGTTGATTTTGCATAAATTTCCACAATAATTATCCAGAAGCTGTAGGGACTGATTGATATAATTTGGCATTAAACAGATAAAAACAGTATTGATTTGACTGATAACATAATATTTAAACACACTTTAGTCTAGAATCTAGAGGGCCACATAAAAAGCTATGAAGAGCCAGATTTGGCCCACGGGCCTTCAGTTGACACATGCGAGTTAATTACGGTAATTGATTTTAGCACATTAAAAATCTGTACACAGTTAACTGCGTTTTTATTTTTAACATATAAAACTATAGAGCCTTTGTGTTGTGTTTGTGGTACGCCTGTTAATCTGACACGTAACATCCAGAGGCAACAGTGATGGATGACACAGTGGATAATATTTGCTCCAAAAAACAAAAACAAAAAAACAAAAAAAAAAAAACAAACAATCAAACTGGACTCAAGAAAAGTCTATTCTTGGGTGCAAGTCGTGCAAAAATCGCTGCAGCTGTTGAAACCTAAAATATCATCTGAAATTCTAAAAACATATTTCTTCAGAGAAGTTAAATGAATGATCAGGGTTTACTGAAACACTATAATAGCACTTTGCAACAATCTGATGGCTGAATAGCATCAAATAATAAATTAAAACCAAGAAATATCTTTGTTGTTAAGATCATGTCTATTTATTAAAAAATAAATAAATAAATTAGCGGTAAAATGTGTTTTTGAATTGAAAATGTTGCTTATTTTGTTGATGTATGGTTTACCGTTAAAATGAGACTAATTGCAATTGATTAATTAGAGATCCTGCCAAGCGTTTCCCCGATTATTAAATTACATTTTTAGCCTAAGTACCGTGAGATCCCTCGAGATCCTACAGACAAGGATATATACGTCTTTAAATGTGCCGAATTTCATTTTGATGGCAGTGCTTACTCTTCTCCTGCTACATATAGCAATGGCACAAGTAGCATTAGCCTGCGTGCTTAATGCCCTTCGCCTGACATGCAGCAGAAATCCAGTCATAACCGAATAAAAGGTGTTGACCTGGTTTGGCTGTCAGACGGGAAATATTCCACCCTGGGTGAATAACACTGAGGTTTGTAAGCAAATATATACATGATACAGTTAGAGAGAGAGCAAGAGGGACACAGGTAGATTTAGTAGATAAATATAGATTATTTATAGATTAATATATATATTATATATATTTATATAGATATATAAATGCATGGATGATGAATAGAGAACAGAGAATATTTTTTTCCTCTGCATATTGTGTCGAATATGACAAGACATTTTCAGGTACTTCTTTAAGTAGGTGTTGTTTTTTATTAATGGTCAATACTGAATTGTTCTGCAGACTGATTGCTATTATTTAAATAAAGTAGGGTGCACTGATTGCAGTTTTCTAGCTGATCACTGATATTTAAAAAGTCTGATTGATTTTGGCTTAAATGCCGAGTTGTTTTTGTTCTAAATATGGAAAAAAGTTGCAAAGTTGGCAACAGTAGGGTGACTATTGTTCAATACAGGTTCCTGGTGACCTTCACTGGAGGAGCTCTGAGTGAGGAGTAGGTGCTAATTGAAGGGAGTTTTCACACAAAACCAGGAGATCATCACACGACCATGATAATAGAACCGTCAGCATTTCTTAAACTTGACTTGTGTGCCTGCATGCATCACATGGGACTGCATGAAGCCATGTTCTTCTTCATGGCCCTGTCCAAAAAGTCAGTCTTCTTCCATGTATGGTCACGGACACTTTAGGTGCAAAGTACGAAGCAAATCTCCTGTTCGGTCAGGAATTGAACCAGAGGTGTCTTTGTTGAGGACTGATAGCCCCCGTATACGGAGCAAATGCTGCTCTTCTACACCATATGTGGCCACAGAGGTATTTGCAATACAAGCGTCTATTTGTTACCTCTGCTCTAATCTGTAGAGTAAATATGCTGCGCGCCAATCTCTCCGACCTTCCCTTCATCATCTATCCACCAGAAACCTGCCAGACAAATGGTCCTTCCATAGCTAAGCCTCTAGCAGCCGCTTGGTATATCTGATATACAGTAATAATCTCTACATAATCTCATTACATAACTTAAAGCTCTTGTCTCTTGGTCCTTCTTTCTTTGTTTGTTAGCGGGCGATTGGATGGGAGAGTGGAGGAGCACAGATGGAGCACTTTGCTCTGACAAAGCCTCGGGACTCAGAGCCGACTTAGACGCAAAGGAAAAGAGACAAGAGAGAAGAGAACGAAGGGGAGACGGGGACTGTGTTTGTTTGCGCGAGTGTGTATGGGGGCAGACGAAAGTGGGATGTAAAGAGGAAAAGTGGGAGCAAGCGAGGACAAGAGGAGGAGGAGGGAAGATGCGAGGGAAGGGAGATGAACAGGTTTTGGTTGAAAAGAGTCGCAGTTGGGGGGAGGTAAAAGATGACTTAGAGACTGAAATATAGTTACACTTTAAAATGAGAACACAGACCACTTGCATAAGAATACGCCTCATGTTGGATTCAAGTAGTTTCCCTTCCCTGAGCCTTTAATGCTAGAGACCATTCTTCAAATCATGACCACTTTCACCTGCTTTTCTTCCAGGATATTCCTGGAAGAAAAGCAGGTGAGAGGCTGAAGGTGGAGATGATGAAGAGCCAAACTGCAAACAGCGACATGGCGTGATGATTTATTTAGGCTTAGGATATTTACCAGAGGGTTCACCAAAACCTACCAGATGTAAAATGCACAAGAATCCTGCACAAGACAAAGGCATGACAAGAACTGAAGTACTATGTGAAACAGGAGAGGAGGACAACTGTTCAGGTAACAGGTGAAAAACATGAGCTAAATTAGCAGGGATAAGGCTGGGCTGAGGAACTTAGCTCAGCAAACAAG
>NW_006800514.1:10075-10833 GCF_000485575.1 Poecilia formosa
ACCAACATCACAGTTGCTATATTGTACAAACATGATAATATATTAAAGGCAATGCCATGGGGGAGCTACTGGTTGCTGTAGCAACCCAATAATACCTCCAAGACCATCATCTCCTATCTGCTACATGTTACTGTGACCTGATCAGGTGACAAATGGGAAGAATTCATATTTTGCCCTGTTGGATTCTGAAAAGGTTCTAAGACGAGTTTCAAATGCAAATAAAAAAAAAAAGAAATGGGTATGAGACCAAAAATATTGAGTAAGAAATTTATTGCAAACAACCATTAAACTGAAACAGGCTGTTTATCAGCTGATGAAAAGATTAAAACCACAGCCTTTAAAAGCCCAAATCGTCACATAAATGTGGATTCAGTGCTACTCACTGCTTGTGGTGCATACTGTGATGCCAAGTTCTCCAGCAGGTTGGTTTGCTTTAAATGGGCTGATTGGCTAATGAAAAACTTTAAGGAACCCGTGCTAATGAAAGAATTATTGATCTCTTTAGCGTTACCAACAGCTCTGTCCGTTGCACATCTTTGTAAAACAAACTACAGATAATTTGTTTCACTATTGTACTGATGTACAGTACTACAAAGACTGATTTCTTTATTCAGATAATGTCCCCAGTACACAGACCATGCAAAGACAGGGTCAGCATTGTCCGGTGTGTGACACCGTCTTCTGGGTTTTGTACGTTGAATTTCAAACACGTCTGATCAAACTTTGCATAACAGAAAATCTCTTTTAACTGTTGCAAC
>NW_006800514.1:12399-39599 GCF_000485575.1 Poecilia formosa
TATGATTGATTGATTGATTGATTGATTGATTGATTGGTTGATTGATTGATTGATTGATTGAAAAAGAAAAAGAAAGAAGAAACTTGTGATCAAAACTTAATTACTCGTGGTCACATGGGCATGAGTTATTAAGTCATGACCATGGCCATGATATTTTTTCTTCCATATTACCAGAAAGGCTCCATATCATATAGTTTTCACAATGTGTCACAGCTTTTATTTTGCTGGGGTGGCAGATATGCTTCCGGTGTTACACTTATTTGAACATTTCTAAATGTTGAATACTTAATTTTAATTTTTTTAAATTTTTAAAATGCTACATTCTAAGTACCTGTGTTCAGATTCTAGTCAACACCTTTCTGCTATCTCTCCTGGGTCCGTTTTAGAAACATTCTTCGCGATGATTATTTCTCATGGCAAAACAGCAGAAAACGTGATATTAAATTCAATGTTTTATTTTGAAATTCCAGACCGGACACATATTCTTTCCCGTAGCCTCGTGAACTTTACCAAACCAGCGACACCAAGTCATATGTTCGCCTATTGAGAACTTACCTTCCCACGCAGCCCCAGCTCTCTGCCTCCGCCTCACGCTCTCCCACCTTTTGGACCGCCGGAGCGCTCGCCGAAGGAAGTGGCCCGCATGGTGGTTGAAGGGATGCCCGAGACGGCCGTGGGAGGAGGAGTGATGCTGAACCGGCGAAGGGGCAAAGCCAGGCGGAGAAAGCGAAAGGAGTTGTTCGCCATCCAGATGTGCTTTGCGGCTGTGCTGCTGGGGCTGGTCGTGGGGCTGCAGACGGTGGCACAGAAAGCAGGTGAGGAGCAGTCTGGAGCTTTCCTTCTCACTCTGTTCCTCAGAAGAACACAACGTTCAAGTTGTGTTTGCAGTCAGCCAGACCAACAGGGTGATGGTTGGCTGAGGAACAGCCTCTCATAGGGACATTTAGATGCGTCTTTCTTGTGGTGTTTTATTAATGACGTCTATTGAAATAGCCATAAAGGAAGAACTCAACATAGAAAACATCTAAACACCAGTAGGCGATGCGAGTTGTATCTGCACAGGGTGAAAGAACTGTGGACGCACATGGATATATATATATTTTATATTAGTGAAAGTGTAGAGTGCATTTGTTCCTTGGTGCTGCTGCTTACATTAACAACCACTGCTGAGAGCAAAACAACAACATGATGCAACATCTGCAAGCAATCACCCTCTGGAAATGGTCGCAGTGACCGTGGTGCTGTGTTCACCCCAACTCATGCTTTCATTTCTCTGAGCTCACTCAAGCAGCACCAGGCATCACATATGAACTGGACATCCAGTACCAGGCAGTACTGGACCCCATCAGAAGCTCCAGAGCTTGGCTTCACGATCACNTTTTCATGCAGTGAAATGTGCAGCATATCACCAGATTTTTTTTTCACCAAGGTCATTTCAAATTAAATAACAGCTGTGTGTGACTTCCTGTTTGTGATGAAAATATATATTTTTACCACAATGTGTGTGTACAATAAACATTACCTGATTTCTTTTTCAGAATGTTACAAACCAAAATCTCTAGCAGTTTACAACCTAAGCAGGTGTGGCTAAACGGTGTGAAAACACGTCGGCTGATCAAATCCAAACATTTTCTCCATTCAGAGTGATTTCCTGGACTTCTGCAAGCTTTTTAAATGTTAAAAAAAATCCATATTTGTACACACTTCATTTTACAAACCATTTTAATAAATCTTTAGTTCAGTTGAATTTATTTGTACAGCACCAATACCCTACAAATGTCTTCTCAAGGCACTTTACAAACAAAACATTCAATGTAACAATACAGGTAGTTACTTAACTCTGACATGGAATGTTGGGTCAAACCTTTTTTTTTTTTTCACAATCCTCTACTTTTACTTTGCAACATGATGCTTTAACATAACTAACTAAAATGCATTCTTCCCAGAAGGAAAATCAAAACAGGTCTTTATGACTCACCAACAACAAAATCTGCAGAATCTGATGCAGCCGGTTTGCGAGCCAAGACACAAACCTAAAACCACAACAAACAAGTGAAAACTGATAACAACAGAGCAAAACCAGAGTTATACAACCAACAGGAAAAAAGGAGCTAAAAGTGATGAAAGAAAGCAGCAAAAATGATAAGGAACCATTAACAAACACCACACACTTAATACAATATTCGTGGCATTGGACTAATTTGCGATGCCTGCCCCTTAATGGAGAGTAATGAGTTTATTGGTAGGTTCAGCTGTCGCTTCCTTTCCTCCAGCTGATCATTTCCTTTTAAATAGAACCAGAATTACTTTGAAATATAACATTTGCTAATATGACAGTACAAGCTGTTTTTNACACACACACACACACACACACACACACACCACACACACACAGTCTGCTTGGCGTGCGTACCTAAAGGAGATTCACACTGTTACATGGCTGCTTCTGCTGAGTTTATGGATTATAGTTGCATAGAATTAGACTTTTAAACAAATATATATGTAGCTAACAGTCCCTATTAAGAGTAAGTTTTAGGTAATCATGTTTTATTTGCCTTCTTTCCGGACATGACTAAAGTATTTTATTGTGAATCATTTGCTTGTCATGGTAAAGTAAGGGCTACTTTCTTTGGGAGGTGCAGGGTATGTGAAGAGAACAAACTGGATGATCTTCACTGTGATACAACCTCTATGAAAATAGATCACCAAAGTTCAATTCTTATTTAAGGCCGAGACTTAAATGCATTAATTCTGATAAATTAATTCAGGGGTGTCAAACTCATTTTCGTTTTGTGCCAAATCAAGATCAGGAATGCTCTTAAAGGGCCGGTTGTGCCAGGGTGTATTGATAAAACCTGCTCACAAACTGTTAACACTATCAGTGAATTCTTAAAATTAAATATTATTATCCAACATCTTTTCAGTCCCTCCAGGATTTTGTTATAATTTTTGTGATTTTTTTGCAATAAAAATCAAAGTGTTCTTGGTACAAATTTGGAAATATTTGTGATATTTGAGCTTATTTATGACGGTAAATGCGACCTTTTATTGCACGCTATATAATTCATGGACCATAATCTGACATTAATTAAGGCTGAGGCAGCTGTTCAGTACAAGTAAGAAAGTTTTTTGACAATTTTTGAAAAAATTCTGCAATAAACTCCTAATTATGTATCAGCACAAAAAAGTGTGGGGATTTGTTGATTTTGCATAAATTTCCACAATAATTATCCAGAAGCTGTAGGGACTGATTGATATAATTTGGCATTAAACAGATAAAAACAGTATTGATTTGACTGATAACATAATATTTAAACACACTTTAGTCTAGAATCTAGAGGGCCACATAAAAAGCTATGAAGAGCCAGATTTGGCCCACGGGCCTTCAGTTGACACATGCGAGTTAATTACGGTAATTGATTTTAGCACATTAAAAATCTGTACACAGTTAACTGCGTTTTTATTTTTAACATATAAAACTAGAGAGCCTTTGTGTTGTGTTTGTGGTACGCCTGTTAATCTGACACGTAACATCCAGAGGCAACAGTGATGGATGACACAGTGGATAATATTTGCTCCAAAAAACAAAAACAAAAAAACAAAAAAAAAAAAACAAACAATCAAACTGGACTCAAGAAAAGTCTATTCTTGGGTGCAAGTCGTGCAAAAATCGCTGCAGCTGTTGAAACCTAAAATATCATCTGAAATTCTAAAAACATATTTCTTCAGAGAAGTTAAATGAATGATCAGGGTTTACTGAAACACTATAATAGCACTTTGCAACAATCTGATGGCTGAATAGCATCAAATAATAAATTAAAACCAAGAAATATCTTTGTTGTTAAGATCATGTCTATTTATTAAAAAATAAATAAATAAATTAGCGGTAAAATGTGTTTTTGAATTGAAAATGTTGCTTATTTTGTTGATGTATGGTTTACCGTTAAAATGAGACTAATTGCAATGGATTAATTAGAGATCCTGCCAGCGTTTCCCCAATTATTAAATTACTTTTTTAGCCTAAGTACCGTGAGATCCCTCGAGATCCTACAGACAAGGATATATACGTCTTTAAATGTGCCGAATTTCATTTTGATGGCAGTGCTTACTCTTCTCCTGCTACATATAGCAATGGCACAAGTAGCATTAGCCTGCGTGCTTAATGCCCTTCGCCTGACATGCAGCAGAAATCCAGTCATAACCGAATAAAAGGTGTTGACCTGGTTTGGCTGTCAGACGGGAAATATTCCACCCTGGGTGAATAACACTGAGGTTTGTAAGCAAATATATACATGATACAGTTAGAGAGAGAGCAAGAGGGACACAGGTAGATTTAGTAGATAAATATAGATTATTTATAGATTAATATATATATTATATATATTTATATAGATATATAAATGCATGGATGATGAATAGAGAACAGAGAATATTTTTTTCCTCTGCATGTTGTGTCGAATATGACAAGACATTTTCAGGTTCTTCTTTAAGTAGGTGTTTTTTATTAATGGTCAATACTGAATTGTTCTGCAGACTGATTGCTATTATTTAAATAAAGTAGGGTGCACTGATTGCAGTTTTCTAGCTGATCACTGATTTTTAAAAAGTCTGATTGATTTTGGCTTAAATGCCGAGTTGTTTTTGTTCTAAATATGGAAAAAAGTTGCAAAGTTGGCAACAGTAGGGTGACTATTGTTCAATACAGGTTCCTGGTGACCTTCACTGGAGGAGCTCTGAGTGAGGAGTAGGTGCTAATTGAAGGGAGTTTTCACACAAAACCAGGAGATCATCACACGACCATGATAATAGAACCGTCAGCATTTCTTAAACTTGACTTGTGTGCCTGCATGCATCACATGGGACTGCATGAAGCCATGTTCTTCTTCATGGCCCTGTCCAAAAAGTCAGTCTTCTTCCATGTATGGTCACGGACACTTTAGGTGCAAAGTACGAAGCAAATCTCCTGTTCAGTCAGAAATTGAACCAGAGGTGTCTTTGTTGAGGACTGATAGCCCCCGTATACGGAGCAAATGCTGCTCTTCTACACCATATGTGGCCACAGAGGTATTTGCAATACAAGCGTCTATTTGTTACCTCTGCTCTAATCTGTAGAGTAAATATGCTGCGCGCCAATCTCTCCGACCTTCCCTTCATCATCTATCCACCAGAAACCTGCCAGACAAATGGTCCTTCCATAGCTAAGCCTCTAGCAGCCGCTTGGTATATCTGATATACAGTAATAATCTCTACATAATCTCATTACATAACTTAAAGCTCTTGTCTCTTGGTCCTTCTTTCTTTGTTTGTTAGCGGGCGATTGGATGGGAGAGTGGAGGAGCACAGATGGAGCACTTTGCTCTGACAAAGCCTCGGGACTCAGAGCCGACTTAGACGCAAAGGAAAAGAGACAAGAGAGAAGAGAACGAAGGGGAGACGGGGACTGTGTTTGTTTGCGCGAGTGTGTATGGGGGCAGACGAAAGTGGGATGTAAAGAGGAAAAGTGGGAGCAAGCGAGGACAAGAGGAGGAGGAGGGAAGATGCGAGGGAAGGGAGATGAACAGGTTTTGGTTGAAAAGAGTCGCAGTTGGGGGGAGGTAAAAGATGACTTAGAGACTGAAATATAGTTGCACTTTAAAATGAGAACACAGACCACTTGCATAAGAATACGCCTCATGTTGGATTCAAGTAGTTTCCCTTCCCTGAGCCTTTAATGCTAGAGACCATTCTTCAAATCATGACCACTTTCACCTGCTTTTCTTCCAGGATATTCCTGGAAGAAAAGCAGGTGAGAGGCTGAAGGTGGAGATGATGAAGAGCCAAACTGCAAACAGCGACATGGCGTGATGATTTATTTAGGCTTAGGATATTTACCAGAGGGTTCACCAAAACCTACCAGATGTAAAATGCACAAGAATCCTGCACAAGACAAAGGCATGACAAGAACTGAAGTACTATGTGAAACAGGAGAGGAGGACAACTGTTCAGGTAACAGGTGAAAAACATGAGCTAAATTAGCAGGGATAAGGCTGGGCTGAGGAACTTAGCTCAGCAAACAAGAAATAAAACCTTCCATCTGAAGGATAACAGAATCTGCTCTCACCCCAAATGAAACTAAGAGAAACCCCAAACAGGGATACTGGAAAGTAACAGGACTGAAGCACAGGGATGATGATAATCAAGGCTAGAAAAGAACTGAGACAAGGGAGAGACGACACCAGCCATGAGAACTTGGGGGAGAAAAGACAGTAAGTTAGATGAAAACAAAAGGGAAAATAACATGGCGAAACAAAACAACACCAAACTGGAGCTGCTGTTTTGTGTGAAACATTGGAGCTACATAATATTAGTTTGTGATGTGAATTTAATTTTTTTCCTTGAATTAGAAAAAATAAATAAATAAAGTTCATGCATGACCACGTTACCTAAATCCAAAAGGTTGCATATTTAAAAAGAAAAAAAACAAGCATCAGAATATATTTGTATTTATATGCATAGCGGAATAAACAGCTGATCACCAGTGAGTCTTTATCATTATGTTTGAGCCAGCAATGAATTTCTATAAGACAAATTGACATCTGGGTTTATTTGAGTCCATCAGAACCACAACCTTGAAGTTCTCCATTGCCGAGTGTCGCTGCAGACATCAGTGAACAATTGACCACAGCTGGTGGAGAAGCAAACTGCACTTTAAACGATTAATGTGAGACTTAAGTCAGATCTTGTTTATCTCAACCAACTGTTTTCTGTTCTCTAAATAACTGGAGACCCTTTCATGCCAAGACCTCTAATACCACATTTACTAAACTTTTTAGCAGCTTATTGTGATCAATGGTACAAAAAGCTTTTCCTTTAAGTCTACTAATATATTTTTCTAAAAACTTTTGAAAACTGACAAAGGAAAGAGATAGGTCAATAAATTGTCAAAAAAAAAAATGTTTGTCACAATTTTTATGAAGTGGAATAACTTTGGTTACCTTCATGTTTTTAGGAAATCTTCCTGTAGAAAAGAATGAATTACAATTATACATGAACGGGTCGATTAGAGAAACCAATTATTGATTTCGCTAATCTCATGTCCATATCTAAATTATAAGTTTATCTTTTATTTGTAAAGGCTTTAACAGTATAAATTACTTTTTGTCCTTTCTATATGGAAATATTCTGTTAAGATTACTCTTAATATTTTTGTATTTTAATATTTTTGGGATCATACTGTTGTTTCTGAAAGTTAATGATTCCTGGTATGGACTGTATGTAGGGGCTTCACAACATTAGCTGAATTTGTTTGACATTGACATAATTTGAAATTGTGAAAGAGAATATATTCCTTTAATCATTGTGACTATGTTTTGGAGAATCTGCTAACAGGTAAAACTTCCTGTGATTGTCCTGTAGCATCTGCAGGGTCTTTCTTACATAACTGTTCTCAGTGCTCCTCTGTGAACTTTCCCAGTTAAGTACAACCTTGGAACCTGAAGCAAGAAATTATTACAATAACATGAACCTTTAGTTATAGAGTAATGAAGCATCTACACTTTCTTTCTTGCACAAATGCTTTTTGTTCCTGTGGCTCACGGAGCCACTAAAAGCCATACTCAGAACATGATTCTCAGAGTGCTTTGTCAGGCACATGGACCACAAGGCACAGCTCTCTAATTTAGCAGATATATATATATATATATATATATATATATATATATATATATATATATGCTTCAAGATGATGCCATGTACAACATCTGAATGAAAAAGTTTAAATCTTGAAGTTTGTCCTTTCCTTGATGACAGTTTTTAAAGTTCTAGGAACCAGCAGTAAACCTGCAGTCTGAAAGCAAAGTGCTCTGTTAGGAACATATGGAGCAATCAGATCTCTGATGTCTGATGGAGTTTGACTATTAAGAGCTTTATATATCAGAAGGTGAATTTTAAATACATAACGTTACACCAAGTACAGACGTCCCCAATCACATCGGTTCAATGCTGGCATCATGACGCACAAAAAAAAACAAAAACAGAAAAACATGTCGGCTATCGCTAAGCTTAGGAAAAATTGGAAGGGCTAAAATTGGGTCCGATAATTTGAAACATCTGCCGGATCGCTAGGTTTGAAGAGAGGAGTAATCTGAGCAGACCTCCAGGCAAATGAGCTGCATAAGCTAAGCAAGTGATGGAATAATGGTATGTAAATCTCTACTATCACAGAGGAAAACGTGAGTACAAGTTATACAAAATATGTCAAAGAGGACAAACTAATGAGAACAAGAGTTTTACCATCACTAGTCTGGAACAATGTTCACACTCATCATCAACACAACAAACATATTGTTTCTTGGTCCTTTGGATACCAGACGCCCTCTTCTAAATGTAAATTAATGTTTTTCATATCAGAATTCCTGTGTGGATCTCTGTGACTGACGACGGCAGAGTGGGCTCCGTGGCCGAGTTTCTCTGAAGCCGTTAGCCTGCCGAGACCCTTTGTACCCAAGAACAATGAAAACACGATCACTTCACAATTCACCTGCACTTGGCAGGGCCAGAGGAACCCATTATGCTTTTAATTACCCTGATCAGATAAATGATGCTCTCTGACGTCTCCCAGTGAAGCACCATTATTTCAGTGTGTTTGTACGTGCTCGCAACCTGACAGGCATTCAGAAATAAGCTTATTATGCTGAAGATGAGAAAAGCCTTCGCCATTAAAAATACAAATATGCCGTGGCTATCTGCTAAATGGATAAGAATGAGGATAATGAAGGAAGTTGTCGCCTTATCTGCTGTCTGGTGTTCACAGAGCAAAACCAGTGTTTATACGACTCCAAGAGTCTATTCTCCTGAAGTGTTGCCATTTCTAGTAGCAAAGATATTGATATTAAAAAAAATTCAATATTTTTTACTCATTGATTTCTTTTATATATTGTGATATATATATCACAATATATATAATATATATAAAGCCTTTATTTCTTGCAACATAGAGTGATGTAAACGATTAGTTTGGTAATTGAGCAATCTATTGATTATTCTGATGATTACTTGGGTAATTGGGAAAAAATAAAACGTCAGTAAATAGAGTTCATATAGGATGAAAATGGCCGTATTTGCTTTTTGCAAATTTGTTTTATTATCCATGTTGAATATTTAATTGGGTTTTGATGTCTGTAAGTTTTGATTAGTGTGTTGCTGCCAGTCTTGGCCAAGTCTCTCTTGAAAAAGAGATTTTTAATGTCAGTGAGACATGTCTGGTTAAATGAAGGTTACACACATGCGTGATTGAGCTTTGTGGTTCACAGAATGATGCTGAACTGATGCTTCTACAAAAGAAAAGAGTGAGAACACAAAACACGTCTCACCTCTCTTTGGAAGTGGGATCTTGTGATTATCGTGAACTTATTTTTTGTAACCAAATACTGCAGTAACTTTGTAGTACTGGTGCTTATTTTGCAGTCGTCTTGTTTGACCTTAAATATTAGTGGGACCTTCCTAATATTTCTGTTTTACAACTTCTTCTGCCTCCCAGGATATCAGACTTCTATCTCCTTGGTTGTGGAAGAGGCAAAGTGGGAGAGTCGTCACCTTCTGCAAGAAGACAACAAGTCTAAGCTCTACCTGGAGCCTGACAAAAACTGCACTGAACCAGGTAAGTCTTAATATGGTACAATGGTCCAGTTGCTGCTATATTTATTATGATACTGTGTTCTAATTGCTGTCATTTTTACCTAAACGTATATTGAGCATTCAACTCAATATGCATTATATGTAGAGCAAATAAATTTTCCATGTTGCTTTAATTTAAAGGGCTTTTAAACTCTGAATTTGCCATTTAAAAAATACTGAAATAAATTCAAAATAATGATAAGTTTTGAGAACCATCTTCTCTGGAAACATCAGTTGCTGTTGGATGCCCCTGCTGGCCTGGAGGACCTACACAGCAGCTTACTTTACTTATGGCTGAGGCGAACAGTTAAGAATGGAAATCGCCCTTCCTGGTGCTGATGCAGAGATGATCGCTGAGAAGAAAATTTGAAAAAGGTTATAAAGAACAAATAAAACCTCACGTAGAAAGAAATGATCTGTGCTCCCCTGCAGCCTGAAATCGCCAGCATCAACGCCTGTGTGTGTGTGTGGATTTGTCTGATCCTCGGCGTGCACTGACGGCTCTTGTCGAAATCCCTGAATTCTGTTCTTTCCAGATTTCTAAAACAATCTGGCTGCAGGCTGCTCGGTCTAGCCAGGCCAGTTAGCAGTTAGAGGCTGATGTATTCTCTTCGATGCCAGTTCAAACAGACCCGTTGTTGACCTGCTTGGGACTGGCTCATCAGGCTCAGGAGGTACAGACACTTTGAACGGAGAGCTGGTTGAGGCTGTGGGGTAAGCTCGATGACGACAGACACTCTTCAGCCTCATGTTTGCCTTCAGAGTTGACTCGTCAGAGGAAGTGTTTGTGTTTGTGTGCGTCTTTCCCGGTGGTGTGCAGTGTGAGAGTGTTTTCCACGTGGAATCCTGGGGCTTTATGAGGCTGACACCTCGCCAAGCATTTGCTTGATCTCATGTTAAGCACACAGCCTCCTACTAATGCACACACTCCCGATCAGTCCCGCAGCTGAAATGCAGGTACTACATGTTGTCTGACTGCATGCATCCGGACCAGTTCTGCACGTAGTTTGTGTTTATTGTCACTTTGTCTCCTGAAACACTAATTACCTTAATGAGGATTACTTCTGCTCTTCTGTGCTGAAAGGAGCCTTCACAGTGTGCTCATCAAACTGTTAATCTTTTTCACCCCTAGAGCGTTTGCTCTCTCTGACTTCTACTGTGTGTTTTTCACTTTTGTCTCTCATCTCCTTTTTTTCCCTTAGATAACAGGATCGTTTCAGCTGGAGAGCATCACTGTTGGTCTCTGCAGCAACATACAAGCGTTGACAAGCACATGCATCTAAATATTTATCTAAAGCGAGTTTCCATCTTGTGGAGCATTTTCATTTTTGGCAGGTTTTTGCTACATTACATTTCTGTTCAAGTACTCGCAATGTTTGTCTCAAATGTACAGAAGCAGGGTATCCCCAGAAAACCTGCTAAGCCCGGTGGTGGGGGCACTGAGGCGGTCCACCGGCAGTCCTCCATGTTCTTAAAAGATGCTAAGTTGACAGGAAATATAAAAATATTACTGGGGAATTATGTTACTGGAAGACATTGCCGACAGCACTTAAAACCACGACTATAGAGTCTTAAAAATAACAAAAAAAAAAAAATGCAATTAAAATAAATATCAATTATTTGTAGGAGCATCCACCACAAAATTCCCCTCCTCTGAAGACTTACTGGCGCAGTGGGACAAACAGCCAGCAGTAGCAGTCTGCGTGCCAGGGATGTGATGCACATCAAACTTGCAGGGTTGCATTGTCAGGTACCAGTGACTATTGGTGTTCTTCATCCTCTCCAGCCATTTTTAGTGCTTTGTGATCAGTTTCCAGCACAAACTGTCTTCCCAGGAGGTAGTTGCGAAGTGAATCCAAAGCCTGTTTTATAGCCTGGCATTCCTTCTCTATCGTGGAATAATTGGTTTCTCTGGGGAAATGTTTACGGCCGATGAAGGCGATTGGATGGCAGTCATTTGGGGGGGTCTGAAGCAACACGACACCAAGATCTTTGTCTGGTGCATCAGTTTGTAGGACAAACTCCTGCTGAAAGTCAGGGCAATAGAGCAGTTGATCTTGGCTCAAGGCCTGCTGGATGTCTTTGAAGGTGTCCTTAGACCTCAGACCTTAGAAGAGTATGTTTGGGCTTTGAAGACTGGTCATGTTTCTAAGCAGAGTACTTAATGATAAATGTGGTACCAACCAGACATACCCAAGAAGGATTTTCTTTTCTGTGGAAGGGGGCAGGGCTGGATGGCTTCAATTTTTGTGAATTTGTGGCTTCACCAATCCTTTTCTGATGACAAAGCCCAGGTCACCTGTTTCCCTCCTTGCAATGGCACACTTTGCTGGATTCACTGTCAGTCCTACATTCTGGAGACACTCAAAGACCACCTTTAGGTGTTGCAGGTCTGGGTGCTCTTAAAAATTATGTCATCCAGATATGCAGAAGCAAAATGATAGAGGCCATTGAGTACCTTGTCCATTAGGTGCTGGAATGTGGCAGGAATCTGCAGCATCACTCTGAAGTGGCAAAGGCCCCACGGTGTTTTGAAAGCCGTAAGTTCCCTGGACCAGGGGGAGGGTGGCACATGCCAATAATCTTTGACCTGGTGGTGAGATATTTTACTTTACCAAGTTTCTCAATCAGATCAATCAAGCTTGAAGCTTAACTGAGGTAGCAGAAGTCAATGCAAAACCTATTTGTGCTATCCATTTTAGGGACAGGGCCACTTGGATTGCACCACGCGATGTGTGATGCCTTGATAATGCCAAGGGAAGGCATTAAGGCACTTTCCTTCCTAAGTGATTCCAGAAGTCTCTCAGGTATGCAATAGCTCATTCATTTTGGAGCAGCATCTTCTTTTAAGTCAATGTTATGCATTATCACATCAGAATAACCTGGATCCTCTTGGAACACATTCAATGGACGGACAGCCCTCATCTCCAGCTGCTGTTCTCTTGACAGATTATCTCAAAATTATGTTCAGAGGTTGATGGAACAGGGAAATACTGCTCCTCAGGTTCCTCATCTTCTGTCCTCCAGATGCAGAAGGAGGTAGATATCTCTCAGGCCCAGGACACCGACTCACAAGGAGAAACTGAATGTAGTTGCTTCGTTCTGGAACAGAGACTTTGTACGTCATCGGTCCCAATTTCCCCATCACTTCATAAAGCCATTGTCACTTTGGCAGCATCTTGTTGTCCTCTGAAGGCAGCACAAGTTCTTTCTGGACAAGCTCAAACTTCCTTTGCCACAACTTGTTTAGTTGGCCCATTTTGTCTGTTAGGAATGTAATTTTTAATGTAGAAATAATTTTTTGTTGACTTTGGTCTTTTTTAAAGTACTTCACTAGTTTTCGTCCCTTGAAACCTTTCAAAGGATTGGTGGCAGGGAGTACCAGTGTTTTGGTCTTTTGTTTTATATATGTCCTTTTGTCTATGGAAACTTCCACATTGTGAAATGGTAGTATGGTCTGAAACAATTTCCTCAGACTGCATCCCCTGGGCCTGACTTAAAACAATGTTAAACAGAGGAGACTGTAACAGGTCAGTAAGCACTGGTAGGTCACTGGTAGGTCACTGGTAGGTCATTTCATCACCATAGACACAGTAGACTGGAACGGTCTCACTAGTGCAAACATAAATGCATTGGACCAAGGTCTGCGTACTTCCATTATCAATCAGTCACTTGAGTGCCAGACACATACACGTCTACATTAATGGCTGGATTGCTCCGGCATTTTGAGTCACTTCCCTGGACACATAACACATCTAGGACAATTTAACAGCATGTTGAGGGCACTTACATTTGGTGTCAGCCTCATGTCCACATAAGCAGCAAATAGGCATTTTCCTCTGAAATTTTGAGACAAATCTTTCTTTTACAAGGAGTTCACCTGCATCTGAAACCTGTTGTACTGGTTGATTGTGCCCATGCTTTTTCCAGCTTTGGAAAACCCACAGTGCTTTGGAGACCCATGAGTTCTTTCTCCTAGCAGCCACATAAACGTCAGTCAATCCAGCAACCTTTTTTGCAGTCTTTGGGTTATGTTCCTTTTTCCACACCTGCAGTTCTGATGACAAAATTCTCAAATGTTGTTCAAGAATAATCCCTTCATTGCTCACCAATTTTCCATACAGCTCCTCCTGCACAAAGGCACTTCTAGCTTTACCTGTTAGTACAGGTATTAAGTGAAAAACCCAGCCTAATTTACACTGACTTTGCATGTCACAGCACCCCAGTTGATCCCTTTTCTGCTCCGTTGCAAATCGCAGAGGTTCTTCAAGAAGCATGTGTGGAATGAGAGATTGTGCGATAAAGCCATTGATATAAAGGATGAGTGGCGTCATATAAAATCCTGTAGTTCTCAACTTCCAAAATTAATATTTTTCCCTCCCACTTTCTGTCTTGACATTTTAAAAATCTACAAAATGATCATCAGTCTTCCCACAGTCACACCCTTCATTAGATATATGTATTTTACTTTGCCGAAAGACTAAAAAAACAAACAAACAAACAAAAAACAAAAGATACTTCTTAAATAAAGAATCACAAGCTGACAGATGCTGGAGCTCTGAGCTGTAGAACTGAATATTATGACAGGAGGAAAACCTCGTCCTGTTCAGTTGAGATGAGCCAGATGCAGTTAGTACCTCAGTGACCCCAGAACCAAAGGTCAAGATGAGAAAACACTTAACTTGTCACCTGTTGATTTTCCACTCATTTTCACAGCAACAAGTCAGTTTACCCTCGTCCAGTGATCCCCTGCTCCACCAATCCCACTCCACACCCAGCGCAGATCCCTGCGCAAACACAAGGTCACATAGAGTCACATCCAGTGACTTCCTGTCAGCAGGTGTTTGCATGAACGTAACTCTGTTCTGCTGGGGAATTAAGCAGGAGACTTTCACGCATATCAAGTGCGGGAGTGTTTGATTAACAGTAATCCTGTTTACAGTGACTAACATTGTTCAAGGTGCCTCTGGTTTATCAGCATGCATGTATTTATTGGTGTAACATGTGGACAGCTGCTAATAGTGAGATCCTTGATTTTTGTCTCTATTCCTCCATGACTCATTAGCTCCAAGCATCTTCCCATAGTCTCTGATCAACCTCACTGTCCGTACTAAAATGTGGCCACCAGATTGTTTTATGGACCTTTGTAGGTCTCGTAGTTAGTCCATCCTCTCTCCATGTTCAGATGATGATTTGAACATAAAACTGTGTGACATTCAAAGCTGGAATGTTGTTTCAGAACCTAAACCAGCTTTAAACTTCTTCACGACTTTCTCCCTGACCTGTCGGCTGGGTTCCTTGGTGTTCATGGTGCTGGTTGTTTTCTAATTTTATGTGACAAACCTCTGAGAACTTCACAAATTCCCTTAGTCTCAGATTGCATTGCACACAGCTGGACTCCAATTATTAATTTGGGGACTTCTGAAGGTAAATGACTTTTTTTTTAATTAAAAATAAGATTTTTATAAATGTACACACCACTTTCACATTTTACATTATAGAATCAAGCATCATTTTCTATTTGAGTCGCAATTATTTGCTATTACAGCAAGGTGTAAAATGCACTGGAGCAAAGATCAAATTTATCTCTATATGGAAAACTAATCCCATAAAATAAAGCAACATGCTTCAGTGTAGAAAATATAGAAAATAACTCGTCAGCTGTTATCTTTGAAAATACAGTCATATTTAGTAAACTAGAATATGCTATGCTTGTTTGTCAGACTAAGTACTTTTTCACAAATAACCTTTAAGCAGGGCATTAGTGTATTTCATCCAGACTATGTTTGTTTTTTTAATATATGTTCTACACTTAAAGGTCCTGGTTTTATTAGCTGCAAGATAAAAAGAAAACCCATCTGAAATAAAGGCTTGTAAATATCAGTCTGATGAACTTTTCAACAACATTGTCATATCTTGAATATGACTGCATATGAAAAAAATGAATCCTGACTTGATGTTGTTTTCGTTCACGAGGCCTAAAAACAGGAATTTCTTTTAAAAACACATGAAAAAACAGTGGACACCTCTAACATGTTTGAATGCATAATAATAAATTATAAATTTGAAAAATTCATAAAGTTTCCCCTAAACTGAGTGATTCAAAGTGACAGCATTCTTAATAATTAACTGCGTTTTCTTAATCTGCCCCCGTTCTGCTCCAAACACAGAACGAGGAAAGAAATGAAGCCAAAAAAAAAAAAAAATCATCTGAAAACAAAACGCAGCTTAGAATGACAGTAAGATGAATGACAATGTTTATAGCTGAGAGTCTGAGGTAATGACGTCATCTCTCCTATAGTTGTTTATCTTAATGATTTTGCATCTTCTTGCATTGTACAAAGAAGAAATCAAACGTTTTGTCACCTGCTAAACGTACAGAAGATACTTAATGTAAAACACCTTGAATGGCCTTGTTGCTGAGAATGTGCTTTACACATAAAACTTGCCTTCAAAGAATCACGTGCTTACGGTTCTACAGGCGAGTTTTTACAGCAACATTTGACTGAGTCTAAATGCGAGGCTGCTTATGTTTAGTAGCTGTAAGGGTCTCAATGGACCTGCAGTCTGCAGCCGAACGCTTCTAAACGATCCTCTATGAGCTGCAGGAGAAATGGCCGTCCTGAGTCACAACAGCACCGCAGCCTAACCAGCATGTGTGCTGCAGCTTTCCCCGAACACAAAGCTAATAATTTACTTAATGGGACTATTTTCTCTTTTTTTCCGTTACTGCACATGGACGCAAAACAAAGCTTCAAGGCAGAGTCTATTTTACAGAGAATTCAGCAGGAAGAGAGGCAGATAAAACCTGGAATTTAAGAGCATTCGGAGCCTGTTGGGAGAGAATTTGTCATCACAGTTATGGCTAGAATCAGAATCAGCTTTCTAGGCCAAGATTGTGCACATAAACAAGGAGCTTGACTTTGCTTTAATGTGCTTTCAGTGTATATATGAGCGTAAGAGGAAATAAAATAGAGGATTTTATGTGTATGTGCAATTGTGGGTTTTTTTCTGTAAGGAGAAAAAGACAGGTTTTGGAAGTGCAATTACTCTTATTTTGCTTCACAGCAGAGTAGCTGACTACTCTGGCTGTAAGGTGTTTGTTGTGTTCATTGGACAGACAGCATGGGGGGAAGAAACTGCCTCTGTGGCAGCTGGTTTTTGCAAATATCGCTCTGTATCACCGACCTGACAGTAAAAGCTTAAACAGTTTGTGTCCGGAATGTGTGGGCTCTGCAAGATGTTAGCTGTCCTCCTTTTGACCCGATGACCTGTACAAGTCCTGGATGGAGGAAAGGTTGACCCTGATTGGCGACTGTCCTGTTTTATGGATGAGCAATACCGCACAGTGACTGATAAAACACAGGACAGACTGAATAATGACCGTGTAGAAGATGACCGGCAGCTTCTTTTTGTGTTGCTTAAGAAAGTCCAGTCTTCTGAACAGCCTCTATGTGTCCAGAGGAAGGGGTGATTCCTAGTATCAGGAAGTGATCCACAGTAAACAGTGCTATTGAGGATGATGAGCTGTTGGGGGGTGTCCTCTGGAGGTCCACCATCATCTTCACTGTCTTGAATGGTTCTGACCACACCAGTGGACCAGCTGATCTGCCTCCTGTCTGTATGCAGGCTCATCAACGTCCTGGATCAGACCTGTAACTGTGGTGTCATCTACAAACTTCAGGCATTTCAAAGATGATTCCCCTGAGCTGAAGTCATTGGCACATAGACCCAGATTTTTAATTACATAGTAAGTCAAACTAGTGTTACTAATTTTTTCATTATTTTTCAAAAGGTTATTACCAAATAAAATGTGAATTGTAAACATGTACTTGCTGTACTTTTGGCTCTGAGCTGAAAAACCTCTCATTTCCATGTTTTTACCTATTTTGGGAGGGGCTTTTCAGTGAACACCTGACTGGTGAGCCAGCAGGTGGCAGTAGTGCACCTTTGAGTTGTTTGCCAACACGAAGAAGAAGATCTACGTTTCATCTGACTGTTGACCGCATGGGCTGATCGCGTTGATGTGATGAAGTGAGTCAGTCAGTCTGGTTGATGTAACAGTTTGTCGGCGTGTGGTAGGTACGCAAACTTGATTCCGTTATCATAATAGTTGTACTTGCTGGGCAAAATACCATTTTTGTTATGCTCACATTAATGTTAGCTACAGTATTTGATTAAACTGAGAAAAAAAACAGACACATTCGTGCTTGAACAGCTTAGAGAATCTGCCTGACGTGGTCTGACCTGTCGCTGCGAATACGTCTACTAGCCCGCCAAAATGGAAGTTGCCTTAAGATTCAACGGAACCAGGTTTTGTCATTTCATTAACATGTTTCATTTTTTTTTTCTTTTAAACAAACTTTATGGCCCCAATTTACCTTGATGAAATGTCAACATAAATCCTGCGGAGTTGTAGTCCAGAGGAATGTGCAACTGAGCTGGTTAGTTTAACAATGTAGAACATTTTCGTATCTTTTTGAGCATTAAAATACATACTGTCTACCTCTAGTGACAATAACTGACAAAAAACTGAGGTTGAAATACCTGAATAATATTAAATATGGTGGCTCTTCATGTTAAACAGACACTCAAAGTAGCACATCTACTCAGCTTCCTGTGGACTTAAAAAAAAAAAAAATCAAACCCAAACATTCCTGCATCGTGACATGCAGCAGCTATCTCTGGTTCCCCAGCTTGTACGGTGAATTTCAGCTGTGACAGGATTCAGGATTAAGCCTGAAAACATTCAGAAAGGGCTGCTGCAGCAGTCTAATCTCATTCTGCACTGTTCATGCTGAGCTGGAGAACTGCTGCTTAGCCTGTGAGGAATAAACATTCACTGAGATGGAAAAGCTAAACAATTTTGGATCGTTATTATGTCACCTTTCCAAACAGAAATTAAGGCAACAACTAGAGACTTACTGTAGCCATGGTATTCTCTTGGTGTGATACTATTGAGTCAAAACGCACGATTTTCCTTATATAATGAACACAATAATTTGAAATTAACAAAATATCAACATTATCTAATAATGACCTCAGCTGTCCTGGTTGCCTTAAGTCAGACTTTAGCAGGGAGATTACAAATGGTCATTGTTTTTTCTTTAACTTTCGGTCTATGGGCAGCATACCTAAGAAAATTCAAGCTAACAAGATGGAATGGGACATGAAGGCTGCTTACACATTTAGACTCGATTGCTCAGATCCCACAGAGACAACTGCGGGCGAGCAGCAGACAATTTTCAAGGACTTGCAATCAACAAAGCAAGAACTACTTGAGAAAATAGACGAGAAGGCTGCAGAAAGTCAAACGGAGCAACGTAGCACTACTGAGGATTTCGTCGACAACCATTAGATTCCTATTAAAATATTATTTCTACCACCATATGAATGTAGTAAACAAGGCATCAGCATTGTTACTTAGTGTCAAGAACATTACTGAATACATTTAGTTAATGTTTTACCCAAGCCAAAAAACAAGCAAAAACAAAGCCAAATAATTATATTCCAAACATACAGTACAGTTCAATCCTCAAGGAGGAAGCTTAAAGCTAGCACTGCTTCAGCCTTGTGCTAACAGAACCACAAGGCTGTATGCTGCCATCAAACCAATGGCCAGGGTGTTATCAACACTCAAATTTCGTGTCTTTGCTGTGTAGCTTGTTTTAATAGAGAGACAGAACCGACGCCTCAATCAGACGAAGTCTTTTGTAAAATCTATCTTGACACTGGCATAGGTCACTGAAGCACACTGAAGTGCTCTGCAAACTGACTTTCCCCACTGATGTGAGTACATTACCAAGAAAAATCTAATTTAACCATTTATTTGTGCAACGGCTTTCAGTCTAAGAACTTACAAGTGACTCATCTGCAATTTAGATATGCTTGTGAGTTTTTTCAGTCAACCTACCGTACAAAATAATCCAGACTACAAGGATATTTTAGAAAGCCAACAATCCCCTACAATATGGTTCCTGTACCTTCTGACCAAAGGTGATGAGGTCATTATTTTGTCTAGCAGACCTGGCTGAAGTAGTGTACTCTCTGTGCCTGTCGATAAGTCCAAAGAAAATTCCTGCTGAAATGGTTTTCCAGTTAAACATTCCTAAATGACAAAAGGTGGAAACATATTGATGAAGTCCAAGAACTACCAAAAGTGAGAACTTGGTCTGCATTGATTTGAACTAACATCTCTTTGAAGCATGGACTGCATTTCACCCTTAACACAGAAATCCAACGAGGAAAAACAAAACTCTTATTTCAACGTACCATCTTTTCTTCATTTGCACTGCCAGTTTCACAACCTTTCCCTTTTAGGAGCATTTTACTTTCACAAATGTGTTTGCAATTAAGCAACAGGCACACACTCACATGCTGTTAGAGCGTCTGATTATACCTCGAATGTAAAACAGTCGGTCTTCTCACGTTGCTTCATGTTCCCTTTAACTGATCTCCAGGTTTTATTGCCTGTTTGTCAGTCGGGTACAAGCCATGCGGAAAAAAGTAAGAAACCAGTAACAGTTATCATGTAGCATGATTTAATTTAACAGTCAAATATCATAGCTCAAAAAAATGGCATGGCATTGTTTGAATTTTTGACACAAATCAGTGGCAGGAGAAATGTATGGAGTACTTTAAAACCCCAAAATTATATACCAGAACCAAAAAAAACAACATTGTAAGTCCTTTATGATCTTATTCTCAGTCATAAACTTCACTTATGAAAACCAATATTCTTCAACACAGACAAAAAGAAAGTTTTCTGGAAATATTGCATAATCTACAAGATTTTAGTCTTGTAGATTAAACAATATTTGTTCCCTAAATTTGGAAAAGTACCAAACAGCAAAACAAAAACTAAACCATTGTGCAGCTTTTTAAGTACATGGCTACAAACTGTAATATGGTGTTGACAAAATGGCAACATGTGAGTACAAATGTAGTCCTAGTTGTTATGATCTTCTCCTTTCCTGCCAAGTTTAATGTTCTCTTCCGCTTTGCCCTTACTGTCCTGTTGTCTACTGATTGCTGATTGATGCCACCTGAGCCACTGCCTATATCAACTCTTGTCCTGCAGCGGATCAGCATGAGATCTGAGGGGTTTCTCAGCAGAACTTCAGCTACTTTGGGTTGGAAAAACCCAAAGTACCTCTCTGAGGAGTAGAGAGGCCGCTATGGCAGGCCTCTGCAGGTAGACGCATCAAGAGACATTCATGTCTCTACGGGAATGCAGAAAACACAAAATATGCAGACTGCTTTTCTATAATGTCTCTAGTCACTTTGAAGGTTTTTAAAAATCCTCTTCCTGGCCAGCAGGTTTGAAGAAAATTGTTCAGAGCTCTTGTGTCTCTATTGGGGCTTGACTCCAAAGACAAGTCTTTGGTTTTCAGGTCTTGCCTTTGTTGTGCGGATCAGTTATTATCTGACTGGCTCTGAGTTATATTACAGTGGGGGATAGATTGCCAGCGACGTCTCCAGCACAAGAAATGCTAAGGAATTAGATCCATTCAGTATGTGAATAAACGATCCAGACTCAGACCTGCCCACCACTTTGGGGGCAACAAACACTGTCTGCACAGATATTTGTTCTGCTTGTCCTGTTTGACCACTGATCAAACAATTATGGACAAAGAGAAAATCCTCTTTCCCATGGCAATAGAAGACCATTTTAGTGGTGAGTGTAAAAAGGCTTACCTGGCTACCAGAGATCTTACTCTTGAAGGTTTCATCACTCTCAGTTTCCATCGTATAGAGTTCCCTTCTCTGTACAGTCCTACAGGTGAATCTCAGTTAAAAAAAAAACACTTTCCCCTTTCTCTGTCTGTCAAACTCTCCTATCCCAGCCAACTAAAGTTCGAGTCTCCCAATAAGGAAAGTTTAATTTCATTTCAATACAGTTTATTTGAGTAGCGTCTGGAAGCACTTTGCAAAAAAAAAAAAAAAAAAAAAAGTCTTCTCAGTTTGTTGTGGAAAAAAGGTTTGGTGAAAATCACTGAATCAGGCTTATTTAATACCATGCTCACAATATGATAAAAATGTCCACCACAAATTCAATCATATATGTTCCAAATTATCTTAGTTATCAAACTGTGCCTTAAATTCAGTTTAATATTCAGTACTGCTTAAAAAGTTTTCTATCTAAAGTAAACCCAGCAGATTATGTCAAGCCATTGACTTGCAGCATTCACTCCTCCTGGATAAGCATGTTTGACAGTAGACAGTGGTTTGATGATCATGCTGAGTGACTGCCACAGTAGAAAGAAATTTTAAAAAGTAGAATAGAAGGCAGATCCTTTAGTTCTGAGACTCCTCTCCCAGTTTTAGTCCATGAGGCAGACACACTGTCTACTTTTAAGACTAGGCTGTCTCTGTAGTTATGCTAGCATCGGCTTACGCTTTTTAATCACTTTCATCTTCTATTTCCCTCCAGTTTGCATTATTCCTGAAGGAGAGCATAGGGCTGAAATATTGCCACCATCAGCTAATCATTCTCCCTCTCCTGCTGTTAGCTTTTTACTTTCATGAATATCAAAAATAACCGTACATCAGTTTATCTGTTTCTTCTCATGCATTCTACGCTGTCTTGTTAAATCCCCTGTTGGTCTTGGCAGATTGCTGCTCATACTGAGCCAGGTTCTGGTTCTGATGGCGGTTTCTTCCTGTCAAAGGGGAGTTTTTTTTTCTTCACTGTCGCTACATACATGCTCGGTACAAGAGATTGCTATAAAGTCAACGACACAACACAAGCAATCATTGTCCTGGTCCAGGAGGAGTGAAGGCTGCAAGCAAAATGAACGTCTTGGGAGCCCAAACAGATCTTTATATTATCAGTCTTGGGAGCACTGATACCATAAAGTTGTTGCTGAAGATGTGCTATATAAAGAAAATTACCTTTAACTTTAAAGATTAAGCTATCAGTGCTAAATTAATTATAATATTGGGTGTCATTATAAATACCATTGTCAGATATTGATAGTTTTAGTATTTTGATAGCCAATCATGTTCAACAACACCCTATGATTCATACCTGAGACAGAAACGACAGGATGAATTGAATTTGAACTTGTAGAATTTGAGTTGTAATCAGATTTGTTGCTTTCTGTTTGCTGACACATCGATTAAATGCCAGTATTACCATGTAACCTTTAGCATGAGCCTGAGACACACTCACACACAGTCGGTTTCTTTTCCCTGTCTGTCATAAACTTGCTCTTTGGGCTCATCTATATTCCTCAGGTTTCCACATACTTATCTGAAAACACCTCATTCCCTCATATTTGATCTTTTGTTCACATAATTTGACTGACTTGTGCTCCTGCTCTCTTTTCCCTTCAGTCATGTTATCACAATGACGTGATGACATGACTGCTATCTAAATACTGTTTCCCTTGTTGGTGGCGTAAAACCCCAAAATGGAAAAAACCAATCCAAGTTATGAAACAGTGACTGTTATTTTATGCGAGTCATGTCTTGACCTTTTATGCTTTTGAGTATTTTGCTGCTTTCCGGGAGAATAACTACATAACTATAGTTCTTTTTTCTGCTCACAGGTTTTCAGAATTCAGTTGATGTTAGCCTTATTAGCCTATTGTCTTTTCTATAAGATTATGGGAAAAGTAAATGTAAAAAATTCTATGATATTGTTTTCTATCAGTACTGCACATCCACTCAGATGTAATCTGAACCTTCTTGCCATGATTATTTTGCTCACTTGAGGCAAGTTGTCTGAAAACTGTTAAGCAGATGTCATAAATATGCAGACATTTCTAACTGCATATCTCATATACAACCATGCTTTTGAAATAAAAATGGTAAATAATAAACAATATGATATTTTTAATGCAACCCTTTAACATATCTCAGGAGCATCTTGCGGTGAACAATAGCCCTATTTAACCCAACAAACCTGTAGCAACTGTGACACGTGGCAAAAGAACAGATTACTACGGTTCTTTCAGTCCTTTGGTTCTTTTCAAAGTTTAATCTGTTGTTAATGAACACAGGGAAGTATTTATTCAGCCCCGATGTTACTTGTTGTCTAAGATGAACTCGGGGTAAGCCTTTCGTCATACTTTTGCTTTCTTCCTTTGTTTCCTGCTGACGATAGCTGACGTGTTAGGTAATACCACCCACAAACTTGTAAGCACTTGTGGCAGAATATAAATACAACCATATGCTGGAGTACGTGTATAGCGAGTGTAGCTGCATGCCTTTTTATGCACTGAACTGTTAACGACTAGCAGGCGTAAGGCCACAGGATCGAGAATCTCAAACTTACATCATGTTTCTCCCTCCGACTAGCTGCTGTTTACATGTACATGCGGGGCAACCCACTGTTTCAGTCTTTGGCTGCTCAGTTCAGAAGTACGAAAGAGCGTAATGTGTGCATTAAATAATGTTTTCAGGGTGGCACAGTGTCAGAGATTAAGCATCAACATCTACAGGCCGTCGAGTGCATTAAGGAATATCTGTGGGAATAAATAAGTTATTGCTGGCATTGGTACTGAAAAAGTGGGATAATAGTAACATAATTCAACAGTAACTTTGCACTTCAGCACTTTGCACTTGTGCACTTAAAAGCTTGCTACTTGTGGCAGTAGCAAGCTTTTATTTTTATTTTAGCTGTGACTGCTAACGTGTTAATCATTAACATAAAATGAATACTTAAACCATAAAATGTATTAACACTTGCATTGACAAGAGCCGGCATCATAATGATATAAAACTGAGCTCAACTGACTGTCTGCAATAGATTAAAGATATCTCCAGGATGTGTGGGTCCTGCAGGGATGTTGGAGTTTTTTTAAACCCTAGACCAGGGGTGCCCAAAGTGGGTCCTGGAGGTCCAGCGTCTGGCATGTTTTAGTTCTCTCCCTGGTGGTAGTAACAACCTTTTCAGCATGTCAATGTTCTTCTTAGGGCTTCTAATGAGCCATCATTTGATCCAGGTGCTTTAAACCAGGGAGAGAACTAAAACATGCAGGATGCCGGCCCTCCAGGACCCACTTTGGGCACCATGGCCCAGACCTCCTGGATGGTCCTCCATGGCCCATCCAGGAGGACCATCCAGGTCCTCCTGGATGGAGGACCTGGAAGGTCCTCCATCCAGGAGGACCTTCCCTCCTGGATGGAGGGAAGGTCAGCCCCCCCAGCTCTGCAGAGCTGATTGTTCTTTGCAGTCTGATTTGTGGATGAGCCAAATCACACAGTGATGGAAGAACACAGGACAGACATGTGATGTCCTTCAGATTCTTCAGCTAATTCAGGCACGATTGGTTCTCCACATTTCTTTTGGAATGGAATGTGTATAGCAGCAACTCCAGTCGCTCCTCTGCACTTTTCACTTTGTTTATTTTACTTATTTTGTTTTAACTATATATGGGTACAGCAGATTGATTGATCTCAATTACTTTCTTTCTCATTTGATCTTGAATTTCTTTGGATCTCATCATAATATCTTAAGGATCTTTTGGTGTACTTGAGTCAGGTAGCTGCTATTTAAGAGTTGTCTTGATTGAGAACAAGTGTGGCTACAGATCATGAGCTCAGGTGTGATAAACCACAGTTAAGTTAGTTTTTTCATACAGGGCAGATGGAGATGTGTGTGTGTGTGTGTGTAATATTTCAATTACTCTCTGATGTTCTGAAACATTCGAGTGATTTTACAAATGTAAAAATATCAGGAAGGGGGCAAACTCTTTTCACACCACTTTGGCAACTGAATCCATCATTATTTTCGTCATTTATGCAAAACCTTTAGCTTTTTTGCCCCATCTCTCTTTTTTTCATATTATGTGGTTAATGAGTTTTCTTATTTCCTGGGGGTTGTTTGTGATCAAATATTCTTTTGGTTTTCAATCTCATAACACGTTTGTGGAGGAACTGCTGCCTCATACTCATCCACAAACACTGCGAAATATCAACTTTTGTCGAATCGATCAAATGAATTTTCTTCAACGTCTCACTGACCTTTAAAACAGGAATAGTACAGGTCAAAACATAGACAATTAAATGAAATCAACAGTTCAGTACAGAGATTGCAGAAAATGAAAGACAAGTTTGACAATCTTCAAAAAAGATTAGGAATATCCTTCAGGAATGCCTTGTGACCAACACAAAAGATGCTTTGTCATTTCTGGAGGAAAAAAGGCCACATGTCGTGTTTCCTGCAGCACAGCAGTGTGCTCAGATCCCTTTAATGATGTATAGGATTTTGAGGATTTTCTCTCTCCTTTCGTGAACCTCTGTCTCTGTTAGGAGCACACTATGATTATGTAATGCTGGGGGTATTATATAAGCACTGGGGATGGTAGCAGTGTAGATTGAGGTGGGGCTGACTATGGAGTAATGAGAGGCTCCACTCGGGTCTGTCTTACAGGCTCAGCAGAGGGATTTTAGAACTGACTGTGTTAATTGCTAAATCATCTCCTCACACTGATACTGTTATCACACAGAAACTAAGCGAAGGCAGCAATTTATAGCACTGACCTCGTTACAGAATGCCCTGAAGAGAACTACAGGATGTTTTAAGATGAAGATGCTTTGGGGATTGAATACACAATGTCACTTCCTGTTCTTATAGATTCAAAGCACCTGTTGTCTTTAAAAACAGTCCCTAACCCAACACACTGTCTTTTACAAGCAGTTCCAATAGTTTTAATGAAGATGAAAATGTCTGAAATTCAAACTATTGTTGTCCTGTTCTGTATGTCTGATGCTGATGTATTCACATTCATTCAGTTCATATCTTACCTTGCAAAAGGATTGTAAATATTCAGATTACTTTGGCTGTTGAGACAACTTTAGAGTTTTCCCCAGTGTATTACAGGCCTGTTGGGCCTCCAGGTTTTACCTCCTTCCAATTCCCCCCAAGCTAAACATTACTTGTTTTTAATTTTAATGGGCTTTTTATACACCTGTGACTAATAACTGTATGCGTTTTTGCTGCACTTTGCTCTGCGGTACACTTCACTAGCGGAGTGCAGACATTCTTGAAAGCCGGCTTTATAGTTGATGTATTGAACAGGCCACCAATGGTGCGCATCAATCACACCATTGGTGCCTCACGCGCTGCCAGAGCTGCATCAGTTTACCTCTTTATAGGAGAATAATGAAATGACTTTGCTCCCACAATGTGATATACTTAACCTGAACCAGATTGCTAGATCTGCTTTTTTGCATCTATGCAACACTTCTGAAAAGTAGGTATAAACTGACACACAAAGATGTGTGGTCATTGTGATGAGCAGGAGGCAAAAATACAATGACATGTCATTTGCTTGTCAAATATTTGACACATCTAAGAATAAAAATTATATATAAAAAATAAAAAAATTCCCTTCTCACCCTCCGCGGGTGGTCTCTTTCATCCTCTGAGCTCGGGTCCTCTACCAGAGGCCTGGGAGCTTGAGGGTTCTGCGCAGTATCTTGGCTGTGCCTAGAACTGCACATTTCTGGACTGAGAGGTCTGATGTTTTTCTTGGGATCTGTTTGAGCCACTGCGCCAGTTTGGGGAGCAGTATATATATATATATATATATATA